>NW_026113123.1:0-40226 GCF_024323335.1 Lathyrus oleraceus | reverse complement strand
AACTCTAATGTGACTCAATGCAAGACATGTGACTCTATTGCATGTGGTACCGCAATTGAATCCAACGTCTTACCGCTTTCCGATTCAATATCTAGAATCCAAGCCACGCTTCCGATCCGGACAAGATCAAAGCCACTACGTCTATTTCCAATTAAGGATCAACGTCTGCTACGCCTATTTCCATTCAAGGATCAACGTCTATTACCATGTGAACCCACAGTTTCACCGCTTTCACCATAAAGCCGACCATGCCATGAATGACTGTACAAATACACCACACATATGCAATTAAGATCATCTCTACCCTCTTAACATTCACATATCACCATAATTAACTCTATGAATTATCCACCAATGGTACATATACATTCATAACAATATATCATTCACAAATATAGGCTAATTATCAAATACGCACACTTAGATTTCATTTCAAAATGAATACAACTTTTAAGTCTCCATTTTTCATTTTTCAACAGTGTTAACCGGTTAAACGCTTTTAGGTAACCGGTTAACGCGAGACAGAATGCAACTCCTGACAGATTTTAAGTAAGTAATCGGTTAACGCTTTTGGTTAACCGGTTAACACAAAACAGAATGCAGAATTTTCTGCGTTTTTCATCGTTGGAGGCCTTCGGACCTCCGATTTCGATTCCGTAAAAAGCCAAACACTCAAAAATATAACTCATACAATACTCTAAGTATATAAAGTTAATTTGCGGTTTTAACACAATTAAATCACCACAAATCAAGAATACTCATCAAAACCTAACAATTCAAAAAACCACGAAATTTAGGGATTTCAACGTAAACATATTTCTATCCATTGACCCAATCATACTAACCCATAATAATAAGGATTCTCCCCCTTACCTCTTCAATTTTCTGGAAACCTTAGCTTCTCTCTTGTTCTTCCCCTCTTCTCCTTACTTTTCCTCTTTTCTTTCTCTGTTGCCGTCAAATGATCAAATGAATCCTACTTCTCACTCTCCTACTTCTTACTATTCTAGTATTATATTTGGGCTTAAAGAATGATACCTCTAATTTAATTATTAGGCCCAATAAGACCTAGTATTATAATATCTCTATTTAATTCAAATAAATTAAACCAACACAGTATACACACCAAGTTAATTAATATAATCAATTATTATACTACCTAACAACCAATTAATTAATTAACACTCCAAATAAATAAATAAAATATAATAATAATAATATAAGAAATAAATACTAAAATGGGTTGTTACAACTCTCCCACTTAAAAGATTTTCGGCCTCGAAAATTTACCTCAAACGAACAACTCCGGATACGATTCCTTCAACTTATCCTCGAGTTCCCAAGTAATATTGCCATTGGCGGCTCCACCCCATATCACTTTCCCCAAAGCAATTTCCTTACCATGAAGCTTCTTCACTTCTTGATCTTCAATTCGCATAGGGGATGTATCAACCGTCAAATTATCCCTCACTTGAACATCATCTAATGGAACAACATGCGATGGATCCGCAATGTACCTCCTCAATTGAGACACATGGAACACATCATGAAGATTAGAAAGTGACGGTGGTAATGCAATCGAATATGCCACTTCACCTACCCTCTCGGAAATCTGATAAGGACCAATGAAACGCGACGTCAACTTACGCGACTTCAAAGCTCTACCAACACCCGTTATTGGCGTAACCTGAAGAAACACATGCTCATCTTTCTCAAACTCAAGAGTCTTCCTCCTCTTATCATGATAACTCTTTTGACGACTCTGAAAAACCTTCATCTTCTCTTGAATCATCTTAATCTTATCCGTAGTCTCTTGAATCAACTCGGGTCCAACCACAACACTTTCTCCCGATTCATACCAACATAAAAGAGTTCTACACCTTCTACCATAAAGAGCCTCAAAAGGTGCCATTCCAATACTCGAATGGAAACTGTTGTTATACGTAAACTCGATCAAAGGCAAGAAACTATCCTAATTTCCTCCTTGTTCCAAAACACAAGACCTCAAAAGATCTTCAAGTGACTGAATAGTCCTCTCTGTTTGACCATCAATTTACGGATGATATGCCGAACTCAAACGCAACTTTGTACCCAAAGCACTTTGCAAACCTTCCCAAAATCTCGAAGTGAACCTCAGATCTCTATCCGAAACAATGCTCGAACGGAATACCATGCAAACACACAATCCTCTCGATGTACAACTTAGCAAGTCTCTCCATCGAATAATCCGTCATTATCGGAATAAAATGAGCATATTTCGTCAACCTGTCCACAACGACCCAAATCGCCTCACAATTACTCAATGTTCTCGGCAAGCCCGAAACAAAATCCATAGAGATACTGTCCCACTTCCACTCGGGAATAGATAACGGTTGCATCAAACCAGGCGACTTTTGATGTTCAATCTTTGACTTTTGACAAGTCAAACACGAATACACAAATTCTGCTACATCCTTCTTCATACCTTGCCACCAAAACATCTTTCTCAAGTCTTGATACATTTTAGTAGCACTAGGATGAATACTCAAACCACTTCTATGCCCTTCCTCAAGAATCCTCTTTCTCAAATCCGCAACATCCAGAACACAAACTCGATCACGACACCGCATGATACCATTCTCATCAATCCGAAAGTCATCACCTTTGTCTTGATTAATCAATGTCATAACATCGACTAATTTCAAATCTGACTTCTGACCTTCTCTAACCTCGTCAATATTGCCACACGTAAGCTTCAACATACCAAGCTTAACACACGAAGGCGTCGCTTCACAAACCAAACTCAAATATCTAAATTGCTCCAACAATTCAAACTCTCGAATCATCAACATAGACATGTGCAATGACTTCCTACTCAATGCATCGGCTACAACATTCGCCTTTCCAGGATGATAATTCAAACCAAAATCATAATCTTTCAAGAATTCCAACCATCTCCTTTGCCTCATATTCAATTCCTTCTGATCGAACAAGTACTTCAAACTCTTGTGATCACTAAACACATCAAATCTCGATCCAAACAAATAATGTCTCCAAAGCTTCAACACAAACACAGCGGCGACCAACTCTAAATCATGCGTCGGATAATTCCTCTCATGAACTTTAATTTGCCTTGAAGCATAAGCTACCACTTGCCCTTTTTGCATCAAAACACCTCCCAAACCCAACAAAGAAACATCACAATACACAACGAAAGCTTCTAACGGATTCGGTAAAATTAAAATAGGAGCCGTAGTCAATCTTCTCTTAAGCTCTTGAAAATTCGCTTCACACTGCGAAGTCTAAATGAAAGCTTGACCTTTTCTAGTCAACTGCGTCAATGGTAACGACAACTTAGAAAATCCTTCAATGAACTTCCTATAATAACCAGCCAAACCAAGGAAACTTCTAATCTCAGCAACAGACTTAGGAGCTTCCCATTGAGATACAACTTCAATCTTCGTAGGATCCACAGAAATACAACCACTCGAAATCACATGTCCAAGAAAACTTACTTCACTCAACCAAAATTCACATTTATAGAGTTTAGCAAACAACTTCTTCTTTTTCAACACCGATAACACGACCTTCAAATGCTCAGCATGATCCTCTTCACTCTTAGAATAAATCAATATATCGTCGATGAACACAACAACAAACTTATCCAGATAATCATGAAAAATTCTATTCATATACTCCATAAATACACCAGGTGCATTAGTCACACCAAAAGGCATCACGGAGTACTCGTAGTGACCGTACCTTGTCCGAAAAGCAGTCTTTTGAATATCCTCAACCTTTACACGAATTTAATGATACCCAGACCTCAAATCAATTTTGCTAAACACATAAGCTCCAACCAGCTGATCCATCTGATCGTCAATCCTCGGAAGTGGATACTTGTTCTTAATCGTCACTTTATTCAGTTGTCTATAATCAACACATAATCTCATAGGACGTTCTTTCTTCTTGACCAACAGAACATGTGCACCCCACAGCGACACACTAGGACGAATAAACCTCTTCTCAAGCAAGTCTTCAAGTTGACTCTTCAACTCTTTCAACTCAAAAGTAGACATTCTATAGAGAGCCATCGATACAGGAATAGTTCCAGGAACTAAATCAATCGAAAACTCAACCTTACGTTCCGGCGGTAAATCACTTATATCTTCCAGAAATACCTCCGCAAACTCACAAACTATTGACAATTCTTCAATCGTCCTCTTCTCACAAATATCCAAGGTTGCCAACAACATAAACAACTCGGCAACGCCTTGCACCGATTCATCAACTTGCTTAGCAGACACAAACCAATCTTCCTTAGCACCAACCTTAGGAAAAATAACTGTCTTCTCGAAACAGTTGATATACACCCGATTAAATTCTAACCAATTCATACCCAAAATCACATCAAGTTGCTCTAAAGGAAGACAAACTAAATCAATTCCAAAATCCCTACCAAAGATACTCAACAGACAATTCAGACACACATAGGAAGTACAAACAGAACCCATATCAGGTGTATCAATAACCATACTTCTACGCATATCCGATAATATAAGATTCAATCTCTTAGCACAATCCAAAGAAATGAAAGAATGTGTTGCACCGGTATCAATAATGGCAATCAAAGGTGTACCATTAATAAAACACGTACCTTGGATTAGCCTATCATCGGTAGTGGCCTCCGCACCAGACAATGCAAACACCTTTCCCTTCGCTTGCTCCTTCTTCGGCTTATCACATTTGGTACTAATGTGACCTTTCTCACCACAATTGAAACAAGTCACACTCGAACCAACTCCACACTTGTTTGCTCTGTGACCACTCTTGCCACACTTGAAACACGTCACAAAATCCTTACTACAATCAACAACCCGATGACCTTCAACGCCACATTTGAAACACTTCAGTGGAGTAGAAGATCCTCCCCCACTTGGCTTCTTGCCAAAATTAGATTGTCTCCTCTTGTCATCATACGGTTTCCCACGATCCTGGTTTTCCCCCTTCAAACTCTTGTAGAAAGAAGCACTTTCCCTACTATCCTCATCATAAATCCGACTCTTGTTAACCAACTCCGCAAAACGAGTAATCTGTTGGTAACCAATGGCCTTCTTGATATCATGTCTCAAGCCATTCACAAACTTCAAGCATTTAGATCTCTCAGCATTAGCAGTATTATAATGAGGACAATACTTGATAAGCTCCTGAAATCTAGCAGCATATTCAGCAACAGTACCATTTCCTTGCTTCAATTCAAGGAATTCCACCTCTTTCTTCCCACGACAATCTTCTGGAAAATAGTTCTCCAAGAAGACATCACGGAAAAGAGCCCAAGTAACCTCAATGCTGTCTTCTTCAAACCTCTGAAGAGTGTTATTCCACCAATGTTCAGCTTCCTTCTCAAGCATATGAGTACCAAACTGCACTTTCTGAGCATCAGTACAGTTCATGACTCTGAAGATCTTCTCAATTGCCTTCAGCCAAGCTTGAGCTTTATCAGGTTCATGCTCACCCTCAAAGACAGGAGGATTGTTCCTCTGGAATCTCCCCCAAAGCACGGAACTCATCATCATCTCCATTTCGGTTACCAGCATTCGCTTGAGGGATCTGACCAATGGAGTCAGCCAACATCCTCAGCGCCTCAACAATGGCATCATCATTCCTGCCTGCAACCATCGTCCTGAACAGCCCGAACAACCAGAAAAACAGTATCGATCGTGTCAGATACACAAATCAAATACAACAAGATGGAAAACATTAACGACTATTGACCAACTAGTCGACCATGCTCTGATACCCCTAATGTAACACCTCTTTTTCTACCCAGAAATACTTAACATATAATCAGAGTAAATAAGCACGCATATAAACAAAAGGGCGTCACATCGACGTTTTCAAAAACTAAAAGCTTTCAAAAACCAACACCATTCATCGTCAATATACAATACACCTGGTCATTTAAAATAACACGCTTCAAATATCATGAGTCATCAAGAATATGCGTTCGCAACGGAAAATAATGAATACTCATGCATTTCATAAAATGATTCATGTCCCATACCATGATCATCTCTCAATAATCTCCTCAAGATAAACTAAAACCATATCCAGACTATTTGGCACTATGGCCTCTCAGACAACAATTGCAAATAAACATGTTCACAAGTAATAACATAATACATATCCAAATAAGATATGAGTTCAATACTACTAATCTACCCCGTGTTACATGACCAGAGCACTAACTCATTACCTAGTCTCTAAAACCAAAACACGGAAACTCTCCTTCTAAATCTTGAGTGAGCTACCGTCCACTTACTTCAGTAATACTACTCTTGAATATTTGCACGATGCCCATGTAAAGGCAACATTCAAACAGAAGGGTGAGAATTCAAATCATTATGAATAAGTATAATAAGGCACAATGATTAAATCAACAATTAACGGAATTCATCACACCTTGTATAACCATGTCAATGATATTAACCAACATTTATTTCACATGTTTCAAACATCCATCAAAACTCAAGGAGTACAATATTAAAATCCAATACTATGTTCCCAAATATACACATAACTACAATTATCACATAATCACATATTTTGCCAAGTTATGTATCCAAACATCACCAAATTCAATTACCATATCTCATACACACATCACAATCATATCAATGCATACATTCAATTATCACATAACTCTAATGTGACTCAATGCAAGACATGTGACTCTATGCATGTGGTACCGCAATGTGAACCCAACGTCTCACCGCTTTCCGATTCAATATCTAGAATCCAAGCCACGCTTCCGATCCGGACAAGATCAAAGTCACTACGTCTATTTCCAATTAAGGATCAACGTCTGCTACGCCTATTTCCATTCAAGGATCAACGTCTATTACCATGTGAACCCACAGTTTCACCGCTTTCACCATAAAGTCGACCATGCCATTAATGAATGTACAAATACCAACACATATGCAATTAAGATCATCTCTACCATCTTAACATTCCACATATCACCATAATTCAACTCTATGAATTATCCACCAATGGTACATATACACATTCATAACAATATATCATTCACAAATATAGGCTAATTATCAAATACGCACACGTAGATTTCATTTCAAAATGAATACAACTTTTAAAGTCTCCATTTTTCATTTTTCAACAGTGTTAACCGGTTAACGCTTTTAGGTAACCGGTTAACGCGAGACAGAATGCAATTCCTGGCAGATTTTTAAGTAAGTAACCGGTTAACGCTTTTGGTTAACCGGTTAACACAAAACAGAATGCAGTTTCTGAGCAGGTTTTCAACAAGTAACCGGTTAACGCTTTTGGTTAACCGGTTAACACAAAACAGAATGCAGAATTTTCTGCGTTTTTCATCGTTGGAGGCCTTTCGGACCTCCGATTTCGATTCCGTAAAAAGCCAAACGCTCAGAAAATTATAACTCATACAATACTCTAAGTATATAAAGTTAATTTGCGGTTTTAACACAATTAAATCACCACAAATCAAGAATACTCATCAAAACCTAACAATTTCAAAAACCACGAAATTTAGGGATTTCAACGTAAACATATTTCTACCCATTGACCCAATCATACTAACCCATAATAATAAGGATTCTCCCCCTTACCTCTTCAATTTTCTGAAAATCTTAGTTTCTCTCTTGTTCTTCCCCTCTTCTCCTTACTTTTCCTCTTTTCTTTCTCTGTTGCCGTCAAATGATTAAATGAATCATACTTCTCACTCTCCTACCTCTTACTATTCTAGTATTATATTTGGGCTTAAAGAATGATACCTCTAATTTATTTATTAGGCCCAATAAGACCTAGTATTATAATATCTCTATTTAATTCAAATAAATTAAACCAACACAGTATACACACCAAGTTAATTAATATAATCAATTATTATACTACCTAACAACCAATTAATTAATTAACACTCCAAATAAATAAAATAAAATATAATAATAATAATATAAGAAATAAATACTAAAATTGGGTTGTTACATAAGTTAGGATGGTTTAGGGATGTTAAATGTGGAAGAAAGAGTGTTTAGAAAAGGTATATTTGGACTTTCTGCAGGTGTCAATCGATTGGTTGCAGAAAAGTTACAAAACCAATCGATTAGTTCATGATTATGTGAAGAAAAATTGAATTTTTACTCATGTCAATCGATTGACATGACAGGCCAATCGATTGGTCCTGTCAATTTTGTGAAAAATACGTTACAAAAACTTCATGTAATCGATTGGGTCACAACTCAATCAATTGGTTCAGTCTTGTTTTTCCTAAAACCATTTCTTCCATGTTTCTAAACCACCTTGAATGTATTATAACTTGTATCATGATGTGTATGCATTAGGTTAACATTAATTGGTCGATTTATATGAGTTTGTGTGTGTTTTAACCTAGAATCCCGACTAGGTTAGAATGATCGGTTAATGAGTTTGATAACTCGTATTGATGAACAGATGGATGCGTTAGGAAGCTAAAATAGAGGCTTATTATATAGAGAGATGTCTATATGGATTATTCCACTAAATATTTCCCTTTTAGTCTGATAAACCCCTATCTTAGGATGATCAGACAAATGTTATTTGAAACTTGAAAGTGGAATAAGTTAGATTGCGGCGGGTTGAGTGATAACCTTGCCTATGGACCTTGTAGCATGTTATGTCATCTTACGGACTTTAATCTATGCTATGAATTATATGCTAATGTATGTTATATATTCTGATGATTGTGTTACTTGTGTGTGTGCGTGAATGATTAAGAGCTTATGGTTGGTTGATTGTATTGGTTACACAATAATATGACTAAAACTTATGAGTGAGATAAACCTAGGAGAATACTAGGTAAATGACTTAGAAAGATAACTTAAGTCATGAAATGATTTAGATAGTGATGCTTGGACGTAATCGTACCGCGGTATGTACTACGAACCAATAGTCACAGGAATGATGCATTGACATGCTTTGTATGGAACATGTGTGATTTATGTAATGAGAATGAATCATGTTATGATGTCATGAGAATTTGATATTTGGTGAGGACAATTTATTCAAAAAGTCCTATTTTGGTGAGGAGCCTTGCTCCAAAAGTCCTATTTGTTATTGAGAACTAATCACGTATTCAGAATTATTTGTGATTATGCACATACCACTTCAAAGGCTTAGGTAAATCGGTAAGTGGGGATGTGACACCAATGATTCATGCCTCAATTGGGTTTGAGCCCCAACCATGGAGGACATGGGGAAAAGGTGGACACCTAGTGGGTTAGAGACACATACGGTGAAAGATACCGTAAGTGGGTTAGAGGCCCATACGGGTGACGGTTGCTTAAACTGAGGAATAATCCTCATAGGGGACCCGATATCCACCATGAAAGTCGAATCATACGAGCATGCGTGAATCGAGCCTGACTTAGACGTAAATCCGTTTGGGGATTGATGTTTCGTGAATCCAAATAGTGATTTGTTGAGTCATGTGAACTCAAGTGACATGTTTTCATACATTGCGAACATCCCTTAGTTGCTCAAGTCCTAGTTATAATGTGTGGGTGATACACAAGTAATAAAAGGTGAATACTTGAGTTAGAAATCAGGTAGTAACCCTGTAGAGCCGAGTGGACCCATAGGATAAGGGAACTCACTAAGATTATTATCTCACCCCATCAATGTTATTGTTTTTTTAGGTGTTTTTGCGGGTTTGATTAAGAGGAGCTGCTTGATGATATTTCGACGTTGTTGTGATGTTGTGATCTTCCGTTGTGAATTTTATACAATGGTAGATATTCTACATAGATCTTAGATTTTTATTTAGGAACTTTCCATATCTTATAGCATAGGTTGTATCTTGTATCTTGATAAAGTATGTAAATGATGCCTTTAGGCTCTTATGTTGTACCAATACCAAATAATAACACTTGTATGCTATTATTCTAGATATATATTATACGGATCGTTACATCGCGGGTTGAAAAACTCAAACCCGATACCCGAACCAAAACTATACGGGTTGTTATGGGTTGGGTTGAGTATTCCCGTAAATGAATGAATTCGGATAATTTGTCTATTGGTTCGATTTGGGTCAACAGATTCGTGAGTCGACACGTACCCATGAACACCCCTATTTCTTATAAATATTGGACCTAAACTTATATGATTCATTAGTTTTTCAGACGCATTCATCATCATAATTTTTTTTAATATTATTAATTACGTTACAAAATACCATAATTATTTATAGTAAGAATTTATTATCATATATTTGTGATTGATATCTAAAAATTACTAAATATTTGTTAAATTAAAATTATAATATAGAATTGTTTTACAATGTACATATTTATTGTGTGTTAATAAGTAGTGTTTGTCTTAATTTATTTGAAATAAATTTGAAGTTATTAAATTTTTTCTTTAATTTCAAAATTTAGTGAGTAAATAAATATGGTACAGTTATTTTTAATTGAAATTAAAATTAATTCAATTATTTTAAGATAAATTATATAAAATTTTAAAATTTGTGTGAATGAACATGGGAGAGTGCACATTTTATTATCTCTATTCTAAATTTGGGGCAGAAGATTTTATGCGGGTGATTTAAGCCAAAGAAGAATGAACCTTTGTAGCCTCCATTCCTTTGGTTACGGTATCATGTACTGTATTGACAATTGCTAAAAGTCTGGAGCTAATTTTCTTGTATCATGATGCTTCAACACTTTATTATGCTTCTCTAAGATGATGAAATCATTCTAACATCAATCAGAAGAACTAACATGAATAACATTTTTCATGTTCTTGAAATCAACATGAAAAATCATGATAAAATTTTCTAAAGTAAAACATATACCTCACATTAGATTATTCCAACAAATATACAATCAATTGCAAAGTGTAAACATAAATATCAGTATAACAAAATAAGTAAATAAACATGAAAGACCAGAAAATTTTAAACCTACTAATCTCATTGAAAAGGAAGTGCAACCCAAAGAGGAGGTGGCACATGTTTGAGGAAAGAACATTCTGCATATTGATGACAAATGCTTCCATCTTTTACATTATATATTTCTACATTGAATGTTTCCCAATATTGTCCAAATGACGTATAATGTTTAGCCCTGTTAATATGATAGATAGAATCTTGTTTCAATCGACCAGAGAAACAAGAAGCTGACGCAGAAATCGAATCACAATCTCCCACGAATAAAACGTTGTCCCCGAGACTTTTAAGTTTTACTATCCGCTTGACCTTTTCCCTTTGAGCATTGAGTTGTAACTTGAACACTTCAAATTTGATCATTATCCTATCATTTAGAAGCTTTCTCACCATCCACAAGTCTCCCTCTAATGACATCACAAGATAACATTTCAAATCTTTACGAAAAGATGAATTGGAAATGCAATTTATTGTCGTTGTGATATCTCCTTTGTGTAAATAACTAAGATCGGAGGATAATAGCCTGTGATGTTTTGTCAAACCATATACTAAATCTCCGTCAAACATGACATCCATAAAGATAAAACCGTAATCGCTTATGGAAGTCCAACGGGGTTGCCCCGCATTAAAAATAGCTAGAGTCCTATGATAAATTACTGCAACTACGTAATCATTTGGGCTTGTTATAGGGTCAGCAGAAAGAGTAACCTTAGGCAATAGTCCTTCATAATAATCACTATATGTTCTGAGAGGTGGAAGAGTAATAGGAGAAACAGTCTTAAAAGGATTAAACATAGTTATGAATATATCCAAAGCAAAATATGCATGGTATTTTGTATGGATTGTTGTAATCCATCCATGGCTACATCCACAACAGTTATCATAGTAAGGAATTGGAAATTGAAATTCATATGTTGTGTTGGATGAAATGCCATACAAAGATAGGTTTGTTTTAGGGATCATAAGCATGGGTAATACATTATTTCTCAACTCTTGATTTTGATGGTTAAGCTTTGCAACTGATAGCCAATTCTTGCACACAGCACCAAACCAGATTTGATCAACCCTTTCATATAATTTATCTAAAATCAATCCAAGCGCTTCTAAATTTGCCCAATCTCGCTCCATTCTAACAGTAAAATATTATAAACAAATTAAAGAGAGTTAGACATAACTAAACCCTAAAAAACTAATGATGGTAACACGCAGAAGAAAGATTTAATCATATAATTAGTATAAAAAGAAGTGATAGTAAATATGATTTACCTCTTCAATGAGAGTGTGTTGTTCACCACTGCTAAGTTACAATAAGGATACGTGATCTTCTGAACTTTTGTGAATTCCTCCTATTTAAGCTTTTGAGCTATCAATATTTGAATGTTTCCTATGTCCCTAAAAAGAAGGAAAAGATGCAGCAATAATCACGGAACCTATACCTAAATACTAATGTTGATCTTTGAATATTAAAATAAAATAAATAAAAACCAAAAAAAGAGCGAAATAATAGTGATACGGTTGCTCAAAAATTGGAAGTCATATGTAATCAAATTTAAATGTTAAATAGATAGACTAACATTTATTTTAGAGTAAATTTTAATAATTTTAAATTTAATTAATTATATTTAAGGATTCGAATTTTATTAATTTACATGTTAGTATTCTTGTTGGGTTTTAAAAATTCAGACTTTCGGGAATATTCACGGTCATTCTTCTTCTCGTTGAATTTGTTCTTTGATTTTTCATTTTTTTTTAGAAACAAGATGAATTATAAAATAGAGTACAAATGATACTCTAACCTACATACATGTGACAAAATATTTAAGAAAATTCAGCAAAAATTTAGACCATTCATAGAAGTTACAAAGTGAAACAGAGGAGGGCAGTGTGTTCCTGCATAAATTTTTTATAGCTAGAATGCATAGAAAAATTCTTCAATGGACCTTATAGCTTGAATGCATAGAAAACTTCTGATTCAACAACCTACAAAGACCACAATCTTAAACCTTCACTATTGGGTACTTTATAGTTGCATAGAGTGCTAGAAATTGTTTTGCTAAAGGTTCTTCCCCAATCCATTTTGATTTTCAAAAAAATTAAATTCGCTATTATGGAAAATACCTATCACAACGGTTCAAAAAGGAATATCACCATGTTGGACCAACCATTGTGAGTTAAGGTGTAATTGTATGTACGATGCTTTCCACCACGATCGTGCAACCGTGATTATAAACTATGTAGCGCGCAAGCTACCACAACGATTAATTTAAACAACTATTATGATATTCCTCAAAGCAAAATATATAACAACGGTTGGTATACACAACTGTTGTGATATATACAACTGAGTTTATTATAAATTATGTGGAACTCTTATTTTTCCAATGCTCACTAAACATATATTCTTTCAATCTGATCTAAAATATTATAATATGACAAATTAAGTTATATTAGAAGAAAAACTTCACGTTCAATGTTTGACAATAGTTCTTCAACTCCTTATCCATATTTTGCTCTTTAACAGTTAGAATTTTGTTTAATGATCCTAGTTCTTCAACCTCCCCCTCATTCACCTCTAGTTCATTTTGAAAAATGTTATTTACTTTGCAAACAAAATTAGAGGTGGTAAGAGGGGTGGTTGAAGATCTACAATCACTAAATAAAGTTCTAATGATTAAAGAAGAAAATGCAGATAACAAACTAAAGAATTCTTGTCAAGAATTGAACGTGTACTTATTTTCTAATATAATTTTATCTATCATATTATAACCTTTTAATGCAATCTAAAAAGTTACATGTTTGGTAAGAGATTGGAAAAGCACTCAAACCAAATAATATATAATAAACTCATATTTTAAACAAACATTAACAACAACATTCATCAACAACAAACCATAAACAACATAGATGATACACCAAACATATCAACTCATAGAATATTTTAGAAACTTACATGTCTCATAATGACATCCACAGTGAAATAAGGATGAAGTTGAAGTTAGAACTGTAAATTGTGTCTATTTTGAATAGATGTCATTCAGAGTCTTTCACACAAGTTTGCAACGTTCACTTTGACTTCGTCCTTGTTATTGAAACAAACATCACTACCTACATAAGAAAATAAGAAGAAAGTTCAAACATGATGAAACAAGATATTGAAACATAAACAATAATAGATAATAGATCTTGAAACATAAATTATAGTGAAGACAAACTTGTAAAGTAGTCATTCGCCAAGATTTGATAAAAGAAAGGATACATTCGAGGAAGACGATTTGGATGGATAAGATTGGGGTTTCAATATAAGAGAGACGAGTGAGAGAAATGTTAGGGTTTAGTTTTGAGAGAGACGCGTGAAAGAGATGTTAGGATTTTATTTTGAGAGAGACGACTGTAATGAACTGAAAAGATAGATAATTTCGCTTATATATAAATAAGTAAGATCTTTCACCGCGGTTGGCAATACGAACTGAGTTTATTATAAATTATGTGGAATTCTTATTTTTCCAATGCTCACTAAACATATATTCTTTCAATCTGATCTAAAATATTATAATATGACAAATTAAGTTATATTAGAAGAAAAACTTCACGTTAAATGCTTGACAATAGTTCTTCAACTCCTTATCCATATTTTGCTCTTTAACAGTTAGAATTTTGTTTAATGATCCTAGTTCTTCAACCTCCCCCTCATTCACCTCTAGTTCATTTTGAAAAATGTTATTTACTTTGCAAACAAAATTAGAGGTGGTAAGAGGGGTGGTTGAAGATCTACGATCACTAAATAAAGTTCTAATGATTAAAGAAGAAAATGCAGATAACAAACTAAAGAAATCTTGTCAAGAATTGAACGTGTACTTATTTTCTAATATAACTTTATCTATCATATTATAATCTTTTAATGCAATCTAAAAAGTTACATGTTCGGTAAGAGATTGGAAAAGCAGTCAAACTAAATAATATATAATAAACTCATATTTTAAACAAACATTAACAACAACATTCATCAACAACAAACCATAAACAACATAGATGATACACCAAACATATCAACTCATAGAATATTTTAGAAACTTACATGTCTCATAATGACATCCACAGTGAAATAAGGATGAAGTTGAAGTTAGAACTTTAAATTGTGTCTATTTTGAATAAATGTCATTCAGAGTCTTTCACACAAGTTTGCAACGTTCACTTTAGCTTCGTCCTTGTTATTGAAACAAACATCACTACCTACATAAGAAAATAAGAAGAAAGTTCAAACATGATGAAACAAGATATTGAAACATAAACAATAATAGATAAACAGATATTGAAACATAAACTATAGTGAAGACGAACTTGTAAAGTAGCCATTTGCCAAGATTTGATAAAAGAAAGGATACATTCGAAGAAGACGATTTGGATGGATAAGATTGGGGTTTCAATATGAGAGAGACGAGTGAGAGAAATGTTAGGGTTTAGTTTTGAGAGAGACGCGTGAAAGAGATGTTAGGATTTTATTTTGAGAGAGACGACTGTAATGAACTGAAAAGATAGATAATTTCGCTTATATATAAATAAGTAACATCTTTCACCGCGGTTGACAATACGAACTGAGTTTATTATAAATTATGTGGAATTCTTATTTTTCCAATGCTCACTAAACATATATTCTTTCAATCTGATCTAAAATATTATAATATGACAAATTAAGTTATATTAGAAGAAAAACTTCACGTTAAATGCTTGACAATAGTTCTTCAACTCCTTATCCATATTTTGCTCTTTAACAGTTAGAATTTTGTTTCATGATCCTAGTTCTTCAACCTCCCCCTCATTCACCTCTAGTTCATTTTGAAAAATGTTATTTACTTTGCAAACAAAATTAGAGGTGGTAAGAGGGGTGGTTGAAGATCTACAATCATTAAATAAAGTTCTAATGATTAAAGAAGAAAATGCAGACAACAAACTAAAGAAATCTTGTCAAGAATTGAACGTGTACTTATTTTCTAATATAACTTTATCTATCATATTATAATCTTTTAATGCAATCTAAAAAGTTACATGTTCGGTAAGAGATTGGAAAAGCAGTCAAACTAAATAATATATAATAAACTCATATTTTAAACAAACATTAACAACAACATTCATCAACAACAAAGCATAAACAACATAGATGATACACCAAACATATCAACTCATAGAATATTTTAGAAACTTACATGTCTCATAATGACATCCACAGTAAAATAAAGATGAAGTTGAAGTTAGAACTCTAAATTGTGTCTATTTTGAATAGATGTCATTCAGAGTCTTTCACACAAGTTTGCAACGTTCACTTTAGCTTCGTCCTTGTTATTGAAACAAACATCACTACCTACATAAGAAAATAAGAAGAAAGTTCAAACATGATGAAACAAGATATTGAAACATAAACAATAATAGATAAACAGATATTGAAACATAAACTATAGTGAAGACGAACTTGTAAAGTAGCCATTTGCCAAGATTTGATAAAAGAAAGGATACATTCGAAGAAGACGATTTGGATGGATAAGATTGGGGTTTCAATATGAGAGAGACGAGTGAGAGAAATGTTAGGGTTTAGTTTTGAGAGAGACGCGTGAAAGAGATGTTAGGATTTTATTTTGAGAGAGACGACTGTAATGAACTGAAAAGATAGATAATTTCGCTTATATATAAATAAGTAACATCTTTCACCGCGGTTGACAATACGAACTGAGTTTATTATAAATTATGTGGAATTCTTATTTTTCCAATGCTCACTAAACATATATTCTTTCAATCTGATCTAAAATATTATAATATGACAAATTAAGTTATATTAGAAGAAAAACTTCACGTTAAATGCTTGACAATAGTTCTTCAACTCCTTATCCATATTTTGCTCTTTAACAGTTAGAATTTTGTTTAATGATCCTAGTTCTTCAACCTCCCCCTCATTCACCTCTAGTTCATTTTGAAAAATGTTATTTACTTTGCAAACAAAATTAGAGGTGGTAAGAGGGGTGGTTGAAGATCTACAATCATTAAATAAAGTTCTAATGATTAAAGAAGAAAATGCAGATAACAAACTAAAGAAATCTTGTCAAGAATTGAACGTGTACTTATTTTCTAATATAACTTTATCTATCATATTATAATCTTTTAATGCAATCTAAAAAGTTACATGTTCGGTAAGAGATTGGAAAAGCACTCAAACCAAATAATATATAATAAACTCATATTTTAAACAAACATTAACAACAACATTCATCAACAACAAACCATAAACAACATAGATGATACACCAAACATATCAACTCATAGAATATTTTAGAAACTTACATGTCTCATAATGACATCCACAGTGAAATAAGGATGAAGTTGAAGTTAGAACTGTAAATTGTGTCTATTTTGAATAGATGTCATTCAGAGTCTTTCACACAAGTTTGCAACGTTCACTTTGGCTTCGTCCTTGTTATTGAAACAAACATCACTACCTACATAAGAAAATAAGAAGAAAGTTCAAACATGATGAAACAAGATATTGAAACATAAACAATAATAGATAAACAGATATTGAAACATAAACTATAGTGAAGACGAACTTGTAAAGTAGCCATTTGCCAAGATTTGATAAAAGAAAGGATACATTCGAAGAAGACGATTTGGATGGATAAGATTGGGGTTTCAATATGAGAGAGACGAGTGAGAGAAATGTTAGGGTTTAGTTTTGAGAGAGACGCGTGAAAGAGATGTTAGGATTTTATTTTGAGAGAGACGACTGTAATGAACTGAAAAGATAGATAATTTCGCTTATATATAAATAAGTAACATCTTTCACCGCGGTTGACAATACGAACTGAGTTTATTATAAATTATGTGGAATTCTTATTTTTCCAATGCTCACTAAACATATATTCTTTCAATCTGATCTAAAATATTATAATATGACAAATTAAGTTATATTAGAAGAAAAACTTCACGTTAAATGCTTGACAATAGTTCTTCAACTCCTTATCCATATTTTGCTCTTTAACAGTTAGAATTTTGTTTAATGATCCTAGTTCTTCAACCTCCCCCTCATTCACCTCTAGTTCATTTTGAAAAATGTTATTTACTTTGCAAACAAAATTAGAGGTGGTAAGAGGGGTGGTTGAAGATCTACGATCACTAAATAAAGTTCTAATGATTAAAGAAGAAAATGCAGATAACAAACTAAAGAAATCTTGTCAAGAATTGAACGTGTACTTATTTTCTAATATAACTTTATCTATCATATTATAATCTTTTAATGCAATCTAAAAAGTTACATGTTCGGTAAGAGATTGGAAAAGCAGTCAAACTAAATAATATATAATAAACTCATATTTTAAACAAACATTAACAACAACATTCATCAACAACAAACCATAAACAACATAGATGATACACCAAACATATCAACTCATAGAATATTTTAGAAACTTACATGTCTCATAATGACATCCACAGTGAAATAAGGATGAAGTTGAAGTTAGAACTTTAAATTGTGTCTATTTTGAATAGATGTCATTCAGAGTCTTTCACACAAGTTTGCAACGTTCACTTTAGCTTCGTCCTTGTTATTGAAACAAACATCACTACCTACATAAGAAAATAAGAAGAAAGTTCAAACATGATGAAACAAGATATTGAAACATAAACAATAATAGATAAACAGATATTGAAACATAAACTATAGTGAAGACGAACTTGTAAAGTAGCCATTTGCCAAGATTTGATAAAAGAAAGGATACATTCGAAGAAGACGATTTGGATGGATAAGATTGGGGTTTCAATATGAGAGAGACGAGTGAGAGAAATGTTAGGGTTTAGTTTTGAGAGAGACGCGTGAAAGAGATGTTAGGATTTTATTTTGAGAGAGACGACTGTAATGAACTGAAAAGATAGATAATTTCGCTTATATATAAATAAGTAACATCTTTCACCGCGGTTGACAATACGAACTGAGTTTATTATAAATTATGTGGAATTCTTATTTTTCCAATGCTCACTAAACATATATTCTTTCAATCTGATCTAAAATATTATAATATGACAAATTAAGTTATATTAGAAGAAAAACTTCACGTTAAATGCTTGACAATAGTTCTTCAACTCCTTATCCATATTTTGCTCTTTAACAGTTAGAATTTTGTTTAATGATCCTAGTTCTTCAACCTCCCCCTCATTCACCTCTAGTTCATTTTGAAAAATGTTATTTACTTTGCAAACAAAATTAGAGGTGGTAAGAGGGGTGGTTGAAGATCTACAATCATTAAATAAAGTTCTAATGATTAAAGAAGAAAATGCAGATAACAAACTAAAGAAATCTTGTCAAGAATTGAACGTGTACTTATTTTCTAATATAACTTTATCTATCATATTATAATCTTTTAATGCAATCTAAAAAGTTACATGTTCGGTAAGAGATTGGAAAAGCACTCAAACCAAATAATATATAATAAACTCATATTTTAAACAAACATTAACAACAACATTCATCAACAACAAACCATAAACAACATAGATGATACACCAAACATATCAACTCATAGAATATTTTAGAAACTTACATGTCTCATAATGACATCCACAGTGAAATAAGGATGAAGTTGAAGTTAGAACTGTAAATTGTGTCTATTTTGAATAGATGTCATTCAGAGTCTTTCACACAAGTTTGCAACGTTCACTTTGGCTTCGTCCTTGTTATTGAAACAAACATCACTACCTACATAAGAAAATAAGAAGAAAGTTCAAACATGATGAAACAAGATATTGAAACATAAACAATAATAGATAAACAGATATTGAAACATAAACTATAGTGAAGACGAACTTGTAAAGTAGCCATTTGCCAAGATTTGATAAAAGAAAGGATACATTCGAAGAAGACGATTTGGATGGATAAGATTGGGGTTTCAATATGAGAGAGACGAGTGAGAGAAATGTTAGGGTTTAGTTTTGAGAGAGACGCGTGAAAGAGATGTTAGGATTTTATTTTGAGAGAGACGACTGTAATGAACTGAAAAGATAGATAATTTCGCTTATATATAAATAAGTAACATCTTTCACCGCGGTTGACAATACGAACTGAGTTTATTATAAATTATGTGGAATTCTTATTTTTCCAATGCTCACTAAACATATATTCTTTCAATCTGATCTAAAATATTATAATATGACAAATTAAGTTATATTAGAAGAAAAACTTCACGTTAAATGCTTGACAATAGTTCTTCAACTCCTTATCCATATTTTGCTCTTTAACAGTTAGAATTTTGTTTAATGATCCTAGTTCTTCAACCTCCCCCTCATTCACCTCTAGTTCATTTTGAAAAATGTTATTTACTTTGCAAACAAAATTAGAGGTGGTAAGAGGGGTGGTTGAAGATCTACAATCATTAAATAAAGTTCTAATGATTAAAGAAGAAAATGCAGATAACAAACTAAAGAAATCTTGTCAAGAATTGAACGTGTACTTATTTTCTAATATAACTTTATCTATCATATTATAATCTTTTAATGCAATCTAAAAAGTTACATGTTCGGTAAGAGATTGGAAAAGCACTCAAACCAAATAATATATAATAAACTCATATTTTAAACAAACATTAACAACAACATTCATCAACAACAAACCATAAACAACATAGATGATACACCAAACATATCAACTCATAGAATATTTTAGAAACTTACATGTCTCATAATGACATCCACAGTGAAATAAGGATGAAGTTGAAGTTAGAACTGTAAATTGTGTCTATTTTGAATAGATGTCATTCAGAGTCTTTCACACAAGTTTGCAACGTTCACTTTGGCTTCGTCCTTGTTATTGAAACAAACATCACTACCTACATAAGAAAATAAGAAGAAAGTTCAAACATGATGAAACAAGATATTGAAACATAAACAATAATAGATAAACAGATATTGAAACATAAACTATAGTGAAGACGAACTTGTAAAGTAGCCATTTGCCAAGATTTGATAAAAGAAAGGATACATTCGAAGAAGACGATTTGGATGGATAAGATTGGGGTTTCAATATGAGAGAGACGAGTGAGAGAAATGTTAGGGTTTAGTTTTGAGAGAGACGCGTGAAAGAGATGTTAGGATTTTATTTTGAGAGAGACGACTGTAATGAACTGAAAAGATAGATAATTTCGCTTATATATAAATAAGTAACATCTTTCACCGCGGTTGACAATACGAACTGAGTTTATTATAAATTATGTGGAATTCTTATTTTTCCAATGCTCACTAAACATATATTCTTTCAATCTGATCTAAAATATTATAATATGACAAATTAAGTTATATTAGAAGAAAAACTTCACGTTAAATGCTTGACAATAGTTCTTCAACTCCTTATCCATATTTTGCTCTTTAACAGTTAGAATTTTGTTTAATGATCCTAGTTCTTCAACCTCCCCCTCATTCACCTCTAGTTCATTTTGAAAAATGTTATTTACTTTGCAAACAAAATTAGAGGTGGTAAGAGGGGTGGTTGAAGATCTACGATCATTAAATAAAGTTCTAATGATTAAAGAAGAAAATGCAGATAACAAACTAAAGAAATCTTGTCAAGAATTGAACGTGTACTTATTTTCTAATATAATTTTATCTATCATATTATAATCTTTTAATGCAATCTAAAAAGTTACATGTTTGGTAAGAGATTGGAAAAGCACTCAAACCAAATAATATATAATAAACTCATATTTAAACAAACATTAACAACAACATTCATCAACAACAAACCATAAACAACATAGATGATACACCAAACATATCAACTCATAGAATATTTTAGAAACTTACATGTCTCATAATGACATCCACAGTGAAATAAGGATGAAGTTGAAGTTAGAACTGTAAATTGTGTCTATTTTGAATAGATGTCATTCAGAGTCTTTCACACAAGTTTGCAACGTTCACTTTGGCTTCGTCCTTGTTATTGAAACAAACATCACTACCTACATAAGAAAATAAGAAGAAAGTTCAAACATGATGAAACAAGATATTGAAACATAAACAATAATAGATAAACAGATATTGAAACATAAACTATAGTGAAGACGAACTTGTAAAGTAGCCATTTGCCAAGATTTGATAAAAGAAAGGATACATTCGAAGAAGACGATTTGGATGGATAAGATTGGGGTTTCAATATGAGAGAGACGAGTGAGAGAAATGTTAGGGTTTAGTTTTGAGAGAGACGCGTGAAAGAGATGTTAGGATTTTATTTTGAGAGAGACGACTGTAATGAACTGAAAAGATAGATAATTTCGCTTATATATAAATAAGTAAGATCTTTCACCGCGGTTGGCAATACGAACTGAGTTTATTATAAATTATGTGGAATTCTTATTTTTCCAATGCTCACTAAACATATATTCTTTCAATCTGATCTAAAATATTATAATATGACAAATTAAGTTATATTAGAAGAAAAACTTCACGTTAAATGCTTGACAATAGTTCTTCAACTCCTTATCCATATTTTGCTCTTTAATAGTTAGAATTTTGTTTAATGATCCTAGTTCTTCAACCTCCCCCTCATTCACCTCTAGTTCATTTTGAAAAATGTTATTTACTTTGCAAACAAAATTAGAGGTGGTAAGAGGGGTGGTTGAAGATCTACGATCATTAAATAAAGTTCTAATGATTAAAGAAGAAAATGCAGATAACAAACTAAAGAAATCTTGTCAAGAATTGAACGTGTACTTATTTTCTAATATAATTTTATCTATCATATTATAATCTTTTAATGCAATCTAAAAAGTTACATGTTCGGTAAGAGATTGGAAAAGCACTCAAACCAAATAATATATAATAAACTCATATTTTAAACAAACATTAACAACAACATTCATCAACAACAAACCATAAACAACATAGATGATACACCAAACATATCAACTCATAGAATATTTTAGAAACTTACATGTCTCATAATGACATCCACAGTGAAATAAGGATGAAGTTGAAGTTAGAACTGTAAATTGTGTCTATTTTGAATAGATGTCATTCAGAGTCTTTCACACAAGTTTGCAACGTTCACTTTGCTTCGTCCTTGTTATTGAAACAAACATCACTACCTACATAAGAAAATAAGAAGAAAGTTCAAACATGATGAAACAAGATATTGAAACATAAACAATAATAGATAAACAGATATTGAAACATAAACTATAGTGAAGACGAACTTGTAAAGTAGCCATTTGCCAAGATTTGATAAAAGAAAGGATACATTCGAAGAAGACGATTTGGATGGATAAGATTGGGGTTTCAATATGAGAGAGACGAGTGAGAGAAATGTTAGGGTTTAGTTTTGAGAGAGACGCGTGAAAGAGATGTTAGGATTTTATTTTGAGAGAGACGACTGTAATGAACTGAAAAGATAGATAATTTCGCTTATATATAAATAAGTAAGATCTTTCACCGCGGTTGACAATACGAACTGAGTTTATTATAAATTATGTGGAATTCTTATTTTTCCAATGCTCACTAAACATATATTCTTTCAATCTGATCTAAAATATTATAATATGACAAATTAAGTTATATTAGAAGAAAAACTTCACGTTAAATGCTTGACAATAGTTCTTCAACTCCTTATCCATATTTTGCTCTTTAACAGTTAGAATTTTGTTTAATGATCCTAGTTCTTCAACCTCCCCCTCATTCACCTCTAGTTCATTTTGAAAAATGTTATTTACTTTGCAAACAAAATTAGAGGTGGTAAGAGGGGTGGTTGAAGATCTACGATCACTAAATAAAGTTCTAATGATTAAAGAAGAAAATGCAGATAACAAACTAAAGAAATCTTGTCAAGAATTGAACGTGTACTTATTTTCTAATATAACTTTATCTATCATATTATAATCTTTTAATGCAATCTAAAAAGTTACATGTTCGGTAAGAGATTGGAAAAGCAGTCAAACTAAATAATATATAATAAACTCATATTTTAAACAAACATTAACAACAACATTCATCAACAACAAACCATAAACAACATAGATGATACACCAAACATATCAACTCATAGAATATTTTAGAAACTTACATGTCTCATAATGACATCCACAGTGAAATAAGGATGAAGTTGAAGTTAGAACTTTAAATTGTGTCTATTTTGAATAGATGTCATTCAGAGTCTTTCACACAAGTTTGCAACGTTCACTTTAGCTTCGTCCTTGTTATTGAAACAAACATCACTACCTACATAAGAAAATAAGAAGAAAGTTCAAACATGATGAAACAAGATATTGAAACATAAACAATAATAGATAAACAGATATTGAAACATAAACTATAGTGAAGACGAACTTGTAAAGTAGCCATTTGCCAAGATTTGATAAAAGAAAGGATACATTCGAAGAAGACGATTTGGATGGATAAGATTGGGGTTTCAATATGAGAGAGACGAGTGAGAGAAATGTTAGGGTTTAGTTTTGAGAGAGACGCGTGAAAGAGATGTTAGGATTTTATTTTGAGAGAGACGACTGTAATGAACTGAAAAGATAGATAATTTCGCTTATATATAAATAAGTAACATCTTTCACCGCGGTTGACAATACGAACTGAGTTTATTATAAATTATGTGGAATTCTTATTTTTCCAATGCTCACTAAACATATATTCTTTCAATCTGATCTAAAATATTATAATATGACAAATTAAGTTATATTAGAAGAAAAACTTCACGTTAAATGCTTGACAATAGTTCTTCAACTCCTTATCCATATTTTGCTCTTTAACAGTTAGAATTTTGTTTAATGATCCTAGTTCTTCAACCTCCCCCTCATTCACCTCTAGTTCATTTTGAAAAATGTTATTTACTTTGCAAACAAAATTAGAGGTGGTAAGAGGGGTGGTTGAAGATCTACGATCACTAAATAAAGTTCTAATGATTAAAGAAGAAAATGCAGATAACAAACTAAAGAAATCTTGTCAAGAATTGAACGTGTACTTATTTTCTAATATAACTTTATCTATCATATTATAATCTTTTAATGCAATCTAAAAAGTTACATGTTCGGTAAGAGATTGGAAAAGCACTCAAACCAAATAATATATAATAAACTCATATTTTAAACAAACATTAACAACAACATTCATCAACAACAAACCATAAACAACATAGATGATACACCAAACATATCAACTCATAGAATATTTTAGAAACTTACATGTCTCATAATGACATCCACAGTGAAATAAGGATGAAGTTGAAGTTAGAACTGTAAATTGTGTCTATTTTGAATAGATGTCATTCAGAGTCTTTCACACAAGTTTGCAACGTTCACTTTGGCTTCGTCCTTGTTATTGAAACAAACATCACTACCTACATAAGAAAATAAGAAGAAAGTTCAAACATGATGAAACAAGATATTGAAACATAAACAATAATAGATAAACAGATATTGAAACATAAACTATAGTGAAGACGAACTTGTAAAGTAGCCATTTGCCAAAATTTGATAAAGAAAGGATACATTCGAGGAAGACGATTTGGATGGATAAGATTGGGGTTTCAATATGAGAGAGACGAGTGAGAGAAATGTTAGGGTTTAGTTTTGAGAGAGACGCGTGAAAGAGATGTTAGGATTTTATTTTGAGAGAGACGACTGTAATGAACTGAAAAGATAGATAATTTCGCTTATATATAAATAAGTAAGATCTTTCACCGTGGTTGGCAATACGAACTGAGTTTATTATAAATTATGTGGAATTCTTATTTTTCCAATGCTCACTAAACATATATTATTTCAATCTGATCTAAAATATTATAATATGACAAATTAAGTTATATTAGAAGAAAAACTTCACGTTAAATGCTTGACAATAGTTCTTCAACTCCTTATCCATATTTTGCTCTTTAATAGTTAGAATTTTGTTTAATGATCCTAGTTCTTCAACCTCCCCCTCATTCACCTCTAGTTCATTTTGAAAAATGTTATTTACTTTGCAAACAAAATTAGAGGTGGTAAGAGGGGTGGTTGAAGATCTACGATCACTAAATAAAGTTCTAATGATTAAAGAAGAAAATGCAGATAACAAACTAAAGAAATCTTGTCAAGAATTGAACGTGTACTTATTTTCTAATATAACTTTATCTATCATATTATAATCTTTTAATGCAATCTAAAAAGTTACATGTTCGGTAAGAGATTGGAAAAGCACTCAAACCAAATAATATATAATAAACTCATATTTTAAACAAACATTAACAACAACATTCATCAACAACAAACCATAAACAACATAGATGATACACCAAACATATCAACTCATAGAATATTTTAGAAACTTACATGTCTCATAATGACATCCACAGTGAAATAAGGATGAAGTTGAAGTTAGAACTGTAAATTGTGTCTATTTTGAATAGATGTCATTCAGAGTCTTTCACACAAGTTTGCAACGTTCACTTTGGCTTCGTCCTTGTTATTGAAACAAACATCACTACCTACATAAGAAAATAAGAAGAAAGTTCAAACATGATGAAACAAGATATTGAAACATAAACAATAATAGATAAACAGATATTGAAACATAAACTATAGTGAAGACGAACTTGTAAAGTAGCCATTTGCCAAGATTTGATAAAAGAAAGGATACATTCGAAGAAGACGATTTGGATGGATAAGATTGGGGTTTCAATATGAGAGAGACGAGTGAGAGAAATGTTAGGGTTTAGTTTTGAGAGAGACGCGTGAAAGAGATGTTAGGATTTTATTTTGAGAGAGACGACTGTAATGAACTGAAAAATAGATAATTTCGCTTATATATAAATAAGTAACATCTTTCACCGCGGTTGACAATACGAACTGAGTTTATTATAAATTATGTGGAATTCTTATTTTTCCAATGCTCACTAAACATATATTCTTTCAATCTGATCTAAAATATTATAATATGACAAATTAAGTTATATTAGAAGAAAAACTTCACGTTAAATGCTTGACAATAGTTCTTCAACTCCTTATCCATATTTTGCTCTTTAACAGTTAGAATTTTGTTTAATGATCCTAGTTCTTCAACCTCCCCCTCATTCACCTCTAGTTCATTTTGAAAAATGTTATTTACTTTGCAAACAAAATTAGAGGTGGTAAGAGGGGTGGTTGAAGATCTACGATCACTAAATAAAGTTCTAATGATTAAAGAAGAAAATGCAGATAACAAACTAAAGAAATCTTGTCAAGAATTGAACGTGTACTTATTTTCTAATATAACTTTATCTATCATATTATAATCTTTTAATGCAATCTAAAAAGTTACATGTTCGGTAAGAGATTGGAAAAGCAGTCAAACTAAATAATATATAATAAACTCATATTTTAAACAAACATTAACAACAACATTCATCAACAACAAACCATAAACAACATAGATGATACACCAAACATATCAACTCATAGAATATTTTAGAAACTTACATGTCTCATAATGACATCCACAGTGAAATAAGGATGAAGTTGAAGTTAGAACTCTAAATTGTGTCTATTTTGAATAGATGTCATTCAGAGTCTTTCACACAAGTTTGCAACGTTCACTTTGACTTCGTCCTTGTTATTGAAACAAACATCACTACCTACATAAGAAAATAAGAAGAAAGTTCAAACATGATGAAACAAGATATTGAAACATAAACAATAATAGATAAACAGATATTGAAACATAAACTATAGTGAAGACAAACTTGTAAAGTAGTCATTTGCCAAGATTTGATAAAAGAAAGGATACATTCGAAGAAGACGATTTGGATGGATAAGATTGGGGTTTCAATATGAGAGAGACGAGTGAGAGAAATGTTAGGGTTTAGTTTTGAGAGAGACGCGTGAAAGAGATGTTAGGATTTTATTTTGAGAGAGACGACTGTAATGAACTGAAAAGATAGATAATTTCGCTTATATATAAATAAGTAACATCTTTCACCGCGGTTGACAATACGAACTGAGTTTATTATAAATTATGTGGAATTCTTATTTTTCCAATGCTCACTAAACATATATTCTTTCAATCTGATCTAAAATATTATAATATGACAAATTAAGTTATATTAGAAGAAAAACTTCACGTTCAATGTTTGACAATAGTTCTTCAACTCCTTATCCATATTTTGCTCTTTAACAGTTAGAATTTTGTTTAATGATCCTAGTTCTTCAACCTCCCCCTCATTCAACTCTAGTTCATTTTGAAAAATGTTATTTACTTTGCAAACAAAATTAGAGGTGGTAAGAGGGGTGGTTGAAGATCTACAATCATTAAATAAAGTTCTAATGATTAAAGAAGAAAATGCAGATAACAAACTAAAGAATTCTTGTCAAGAATTGAACGTGTACTTATTTTCTAATATAATTTTATCTATCATATTATAATCTTTTAATGCAATCTAAAAAGTTACATGTTCGGTAAGAGATTGGAAAAACACTCAAACCAAATAATATATAATAAACTCATATTTTAAACAAACATTAACAACAACATTCATCAACAACAAACCATAAACAACATAGATGATACACCAAACATATCAACTCATAGAATATTTTAGAAACTTACATGTCTCATAATGACATCCACAGTGAAATAAGGACGAAGTTGAAGTTAGAACTTTAAATTGTGTCTATTTTGAATAGATGTCATTCAGAGTCTTTCACACAAGTTTGCAACGTTCACTTTAGCTTCGTCCTTGTTATTGAAACAAACATCACTACCTACATAAGAAAATAAGAAGAAAGTTCAAACATGATGAAACAAGATATTGAAACATAAACAATAATAGATAAACAGATATTGAAACATAAACTATAGTGAAGACGAACTTGTAAAGTAGCCATTTGCCAAGATTTGATAAAAGAAAGGATACATTCGAAGAAGACGATTTGGATGGATAAGATTGGGGTTTCAATATGAGAGAGACGAGTGAGAGAAATGTTAGGGTTTAGTTTTGAGAGAGACGCGTGAAAGAGATG
The DNA here is from genome assembly GCF_024323335.1 of Lathyrus oleraceus. Lineage (NCBI taxonomy): Eukaryota > Viridiplantae > Streptophyta > Magnoliopsida > Fabales > Fabaceae > Lathyrus > Lathyrus oleraceus. Next base: position 11,285 of record NW_026113123.1, on the reverse strand, counting down.
TTAGGATTTTATTTTGAGAGAGACGACTGTAATGAACTGAAAAGATAGATAATTTCGCTTATATATAAATAAGTAAGATCTTTCACCGCGGTTGATAATACGAACTGAGTTTATTATAAATTATGTGGAATTCTTATTTTTCCAATGCTCACTAAACATATATTCTTTCAATCTGATCTAAAATATTATAATATGACAAATTAAGTTATATTAGAAGAAAAACTTCACGTTAAATGCTTGACAACAGTTCTTCAACTCCTTATCCATATTTTGCTCTTTAACAGTTAGAATTTTGTTTAATGATCCTAGTTCTTCAACCTCCCCCTCATTCACCTCTAGTTCATTTTGAAAAATGTTATTTACTTTGCAAACAAAATTAGAGGTGGTAAGAGGGGTGGTTGAAGATCTACAATCATTAAATAAAGTTCTAATGATTAAAGAAGAAAATGCAGATAACAAACTAAAGAAATCTTGTCAAGAATTGAACGTGTACTTATTTTCTAATATAACTTTATCTATCATATTATAATCTTTTAATGCAATCTAAAAAGTTACATGTTCGGTAAGAGATTGGAAAAGCAGTCAAAATAAATAATATATAATAAAAATCATATTTTAAACAAACATTAACAACAACATTCATCAACAACAAACCATAAACAACATAGATGATACACCAAACATATCAACTCATAGAATATTTTAGAAACTTACATGTCTCATAATGACATCCACAGTGAAATAAGGATGAATTTGAAGTTAGAACTTTAAATTGTGTCTATTTTGAATAGATGTCATTCAGAGTCTTTCACAAAAGTTTGCAACGTTCACTTTAGCTTCGTCCTTGTTATTGAAACAAACATCACTACCTATAAGAAAATAAGACGAAAGTTCAAACATGATGAAACAAGATATTGAAACATAAACAATAATACATAAACAGATATTGAAACATAAACTATAGTGAAGACGAACTTGTAAAGTAGCCATTTGCCAAGATTTGATAAAAGAAAGGATACATTCGAAGAAGACGATTTGGATGGATAAGATTGGGGTTTCAATATGAGAGAGACGAGTGAGAGAAATGTTAGGGTTTAGTTTGGAGAGAGACGCGTGAAAGAGATGTTAGGATTTTATTTTGAGAGAGACGACTGTAATGAACTGAAAAGATAGATAATTTTGCTTATATATAAATAAGTAACATCTTTCACCTCGGTTGACAATACGAACTGAGTTTATTATAAATTATGTGGAATTCTTCTTTTTCCAATGCTCACTAAACATATATTCTTTCAATCTGATCTAAAATACTATAATATGACAAATTAAATTATATTAGAAGAAAAACTTCACGTTCAATGTTTGACAATAGTTCTTCAACTCCTTATCCATATTTTGCTCTTTAACAGTTAGAATTTTGTTTAATGATCCTAGTTCTTCAACCTCCCCCTCATTCACCTCTAGTTCATTTTGAAAAATGTTATTTACTTTGCAAACAAAATTAGAGGTGGTAAGAGGGGTGGTTGAAGATCTACAATCACTAAATAAAGTTCTAATGTTTAAAGAAGAAAATGCAGATAACAAACTAAAGAATTCTTGTCAAGAATTGAACGTGTACTTATTTTCTAATATAATTTATCTATCATATTATAATCTTTTAATGCAATCTAAAAAGTTACATGTTCGGTAAGAGATTGGAAAAGCAGTCAAACCAATAATATATAATAAACTCATATTTTAAACAAACATTAACAACAACATTCATCAACAACAAACCATAAATAACATAGATGATACATCAAACATATCAACTCATAGAAAATTTAGAAACTTACATGTCTCATAATGACATCCACAGTGAAATAAGGATGAAGTTGAAGTTAGAACTGTAAATTGTGTCTATTTTGAATAGATGTCATTCAGAGTCTTTCACACAAGTTTGCAACGTTCACTTTGGCTTCGTCCTTGTTATTGAAACAAACATCACTACCTACATAAGAAAATAAGAAGAAAGTTCAAACATGATGGAACAAGATATTGAAACATAAACAATAATAGATAAACAAATATTGAAACATAAACTATAGTGAAGACGAACTTGTAAAGTAGCCATTTGCCAAGATTTAATAAAAGAAAGGATACATTCGAAGAAGACGATTTGGATGGATAAGATTGGGTTTCAATATGAGAGAGACGAGTGAGAGAAATGTTAGGGTTTAGTTTTGAGAGAGACGCGTGAAAGAGATGTTAGGATTTTATTTTGAGAGAGACGACTGTAATGAACTGAAAAGATAGATAATTTCGCTTATATATAAATAAGTAACATCTTTCACCGCGGTTGACAATACGAACTGAGTTTATTATAAATTATGTGGAATTCTTATTTTTCTAATGCTCACTAAACATATATTCTTTCAATCTGATCTAAAATATTATAATATGACAAATTAAGTTATATTAGAAGAAAAACTTCACGTTAAATGCTTGACAATAGTTCTTCAACTCCTTATCCATATTGTAGCACCTCAAATTTGCACCCTACCTTTTGTACATTCATTTCATATTAGGTCATTAACATAACATGGTCCACTGCATAACATTGCATTGTCCATTTGCCCATGTGCAAGCTCAGTTGACAAATTAGGTCAAACTGGTCAGGAGATCAGTCAAACCAGCAAGCATGTGTTATTTTCATTGGAACAAAGCCCTATGGTTTATTTATCAAGTTCATATGGTCTAAGGATCATTGTGAAGTGATTTGGGCCAAAGATTGGATGCTCAGAAGTCATCAGTCAAGCTGAATTTCTTCAGAAACCCTAGAAAGTCAACTGTGGTCAATTGTGCCTGATTTTATGGATTGGAAGGTGTGAGATGGTTTGAAAGGCCTCATTCATGTCCATGTAAGTCTCATTTGACATATCAAAGACCAAGGTTGAAGATTTGGAGGTCAGATCAGAAGTTTCCAAAAATAGCAGGTGACCTATAATTTCAACTGCCCAAAATGGAAAGTTTTTCTCCTCAAAATTACTTCATCATAAAAGCTTCAAATGGAATTTTGTCCAACATTAAAGTTGAAGATCTTGATCTCACCATTCCAAAAAGTCCAAGAACTTGAAATTCCCATGTGTGGTTGGCAAGATATGGTCCATTCATTTTCCAAAAATGCCCAAAATCAAAGTGGCATAACTTTCACATGGAATGGCCAAATTGGATGGTTTTTCTTTGAGCAAACCATATTTGATGTGTACTTTCATAATCCATCATCACATTTTGCCAAAAGTCTTCACATAAAAAGGTCAATTTTCAAGTGCAACAATTAGAAACCAAGGGCAAAATGGTCCAACTTTCAAATTACTTGGAATTTTCACATGGAATTTTTTCAACACATCACAAATGCCATTTAGAACTTGTTTGAACCTGGTTTTGGACAGAAAATTGGCTGCATCATGAAAGGGCATTTTGGCCACACACTTGAAAAATGCATATTACACTAATCCTTCCATTTTGTTAATTGGGATTAATTTTGGATTAAGGCATTGGTATATAGTCTTAATTGTAACTGTTTTCAAGATGACTAATCATTTTCTTCAGATCAAGACAGAAAATCACACCAATTCTCTCATTTTTTCTCCACTTTGCACTTTCACAATTCATCAAGATTCATCAAGATTTCCTCCATTTTTTGTGTTTTCTCTTGTTGATCATCATTGGCAGGTAGTTGGCAAGAACTGTTTGAAGGAATTGAAGAAGAAAACCGCACCAAACTCCAACTGTCCAAGCTTGTTCAACCATGGCAAATCAAAGATTCAAGCACCTGGAGCGTTGCTGAGCTACCAAAGCTGTTTCAATCATCTTCCTATGCGTTATGCTGTTTCTGTTTTGCTGAATTGGAGCTCAAATCCATCAAATTCCATAACTGCAATCATCAAAGGCAAGAATTCGATTTTCACCAAACTCAAAATCATGATGTGTATATTGTAGAACGTAGTTTGTAGAGTCCATTGCAATTTGTAGAATTAAGTTTCATCAAGATTCGAGTGAGAAATCCGAAATTGAATGTTTGATGTCAAACCTTTTCTCGCTCGATCCGTCCGATACAGTAGGAATTAGGAGATTTCAGTTGTGTATTATTGATGTACGTGGAAAGACGAAGAGAACCATGTGCCATTTGCCAATTTTGGTGGAGTATTGACCATAACCGAATTTCTGGAATGGATGATGAAAAATAGCGAAGAACAGTTCAAAAATCTGGAAAAATCGCGCGTAGATCCGTCACTCTCGCCTGGCCATTTCAAAACATGTTTCCCGCTCAGTTCCACCAATCAGAACGCGCCATCACGTTAAGTGATGCGCTGCGTTTTGGACCAGGGACGCGTTAATTACCAGTTTGCCATTCAGATTAATAAATTCATTTTTCACATTAAATAAACATTTCAATATTTCATTGAACTTCAAAAAATCAAAACAAATCCAATTTTAATCCAATTTGAATGGGACTTTTTTTGTTAGATTCCAAATTTCATCTAGTTTTTTATAGGCATAGTAACTCAAGTTGTGCCTGGAGAATTTTTGACTTTGCCTATTGATCTTTGACTTGTATGCATTTTGTATATGTTTCACCATAGCCTTCATGAAATACTCATACATTATCCAAATTGAATGAAATTTCACATGCTAATTCTTGACTCATTGCTGGTTATTTTGATGTATAGTTTGTGAATTTTGGATTTATGGTTTGCAAGTTATGATGTGTGCAAGTTGAGTGTGACAATTTGTGTCACACTAGGTTAGGTCAACTTCATGATTTTATTTGATATTCCTATGCTTTGCCAATTGACCTCAACTTTTGCATGTGATCTCCTCTGTATGTCTAGCTTTGCCATGAATTTTTGTAGGAATTGTTGAGCTATTTCCTATTTGACTGGGATTTTTGCTTTCTGTTTAGACATTTTAGGGTTTTGTTTGAGTGATTGTCTTACATGTCTTGTGAAATGCTCATACCATATCATATGGATGTGAAATTTGATGGAGTGATTCATAACATGTTCATTGTTAATTTGGCTTTGGTCCCATTCATTTCTTAATTGTTCTCACTGTTTTATGATTGATGAATGTTGGTGCTTGTTTTGATGCCTTGTGTTGGCTTGTTTGCATTTGTCCTGATTTCATGATTTTCATTGACCTACTTCCTTTTGTCCAAATGGCATGAAAATTGACATGTAGCTTATTGAATGTGTCCTATTTAGATTGGAATTTTTGTGGAATTTATTGAACTGTTTTGATGTGAATTTGATTGTGCTCATTCTGTTTGGTCCTTTGAGGTTTCAATTTGCATGTCTTGTGCTATTTTGTGCATGAAATGATGATGATGATTGATATGAACATGAGACCAATTGTATTCTCTTATTGTTGAGTTTATCTTGGTTGTGATCACTTTTCACTTGGTGTTTTGGATTTTTGAATTCATTTTGACCCTAGTCTTGGACTAGTGGTTTGTGATCTCACTTTTGAGTTGTGTTTCAGGTTAATAGCACAAATGGCCTATGCTTGATGGTGTGCTCCCATTGGACTTGATTTGTGACTTGTGTATAGCTAATTTTGACTTTGTTTTGCAGGGATTGATACTTGAGGTTAAGCCTTAATGGTTTGCACTTGTGTGCATTGGCTTGTATTTGTCTGTATATAGCTAATTGTGAACCATTTGCTGTTTAGTTCTTTGATTGGTATACTGATGATATTTGATTGATTTCAGGTACATTAGTTGCTAATATTGCTTTGCTTTGCTTGATAAGCAATTTGCACTGAGGTATAACATTCTTGTCTCCATGTAGTCTGGAAGACCTGGCCTGTTACTTGGCCAGACAACTGTCTGAAGTCCTCCTTAAGAGGCAATGTTTGTGCTTGTTTATTTTCGTCCCCAAGCAGGTAAAGACCTTGATTAAGGCAATTGGCGGATATAAGAGATATGCAATCTATCTCCCGCTATTCTGTTGAGTCGTCCCTCTGCTCACACCACTGTGTTGATGCATTGGGATACAAACCCAAGATCTTGTACAGTTGTACAGTTGTGTCAGTGTCTTGAGTGTAGAAGGGTTCCCACATTCTGAACCCACACTCCTTTGTCTGAAGCTCTCCCTGACCAGGGATAAGAGCTGTGAAGTCTTATCTTCACTCACCTTTCATCAGCTTCACCTTAGCCCCTCAATGGCAAGGTTAAGAGCTAACACCACCCTTGTACATAGGACTTGCTCTTGCAGTCTTACCCTTTGATTGAGCCCTTTTGTGTGCATATAGTGTGTGCTACTTGTGAATGCTTGATTTACTGTTTATATTGAATAGGATAGGCTTGCTTCCTGTGCAAGTTAGCTAGAAACCTTGACTTAGGGACAATCTTGCATGATAACATCTAGGCTCGAGTTAGTCTCCCTAGCTGTGTCTCCCTCTGTTATCTGGTTAGGCTAGCCTTGTGTCCCTTCGTAGGGGAACTACGTCGCCCTGATCCTCATACCAGATGAGGTACGTAGGCAGGAGATGAGCAGATCTCTCCGGGCGCCTGTGTCTTTGTTTTGTGTTGTTGCGTGCTTGGAAGCTGATGTAAGTCCATCAAGTGGCATTCGGGTTCTAGTGTGGGGTTTGTTGGTTCGGATGCTGATGTAAGTCCAGTAATTGGCATTTGGGCTCCATGTTTGCCTTCTTGTGTGTGTTTTGGTTCGGATGCTGATGTAAGCCCAGTGATTGGCATTCAGGATCCATGTTTGCCTTTGCCTGTGTTTATTTGTGTGCGTGTTAGCCGAGCTACGAATGCTCTGATTCTCCTTCGTCCAAAGGAGATACGTATGCATAGGATGCGACATCCTAGCGAGCATGTGTCGTTTCCCCAGTCCGAACTACTTTGACTCTGATGTCTATGCCTGATAGACTAAGTAGGCCCAGGATGCGACATCCTGCCGAGTCAGTCTTGTTTGTTTTCCTGTGTCTCATTCAGCCAGTGTGTGTGGTTTGAGCAGTGTTTTAGAAACCATTTTCCTTCCTATTGTGCGTGGATCCCGTCGAGTACGACGAATGCGTAGGGGTGCTAATACCTTCCTTTCGCATAACCGACTCCCGATCCCATTCTCTTTGGTTGCGAGACCATGTTCTTTCCAGGTTTACTCTGAGCGTTTCCTTCCCTCTTTTGGGATAAATAACGCACGGTGGCGGCTCTGTTGTTCTTGTTTTCCTGCCGGTTTTTCGCGTAATGCGACAGTTGGCGACTCTGCTGGGGATACTAGAGAAGTTGACCTGTGCTGGTCCTTCTTCCCTAAGTGAGTCTCTCCTAGCGCTCTCTAGGTTAGGGCTTTGGTTGCTTTGCTTTGTGTTGTGTTATTTATTGCATTCGTTGTATATGTGCATTTATTGTTTGCATTTATTGTGCGCATTAATGTTTGCATTCATTCATATTCATCTGCTGGTTGTGCTGTGTCTCTCTGATTGGGGGTGGGAGTTACTTGAGGTAAAAGGCCCAATACCCAGGCTATGAGTGAAATCTAGGAAACCTAGGAATAGAGTGATTCATGGGAAGCGGTGGTGTATGCGCCACTTAGCGGAACATCGACATCACGAGTAGTTCAGACCCTGGTAGGATATCATCGTTACATACTTCAGGTGTGTATATGATGGTATTCTGCGAAAGGTTATTTATGCTGCGTTTCTTTCGACTTTACCCTGGCCTAGATGACACCCGTGAGTGGGGAGGGAATGATCATTTTAACAGGTACAGATGGTGACTGTTGGTGACTTGATGGTGACTCAGTGTGTTCCTGTTGGTGACTCAGTTTTCCAGATTGGGTTCAGATGACAGTTGACCAGTTGACTTTGGGTTTCAGAGGATTGTGTTCAGAGTTCGAGCCGAAGTTTCGATCCTGTGTTCAGAGATGCACAGCTTGCCAGTCGTGTCTGCATCATGTGCATCATAGCATGTTTATTTTTCAAAAGAAATGCAATGAAAAAAAATTGAGAAAAAAAAAAAAAGAAAAAGAAAGACTAATCCCTGCATGCATATCACTTCTCAGGTACATTCCAGAGCTTGATTCATTGATAGAGATGGCAACAGTCCCAGAGCCGAAACGGAAGACCTGTTCCTATAGCTTTCACCGTGAGCCTCTGACGTCTTTGATCGAGTTGAGCAGTTTTGTGACCAGTGATCATCTGAAGGGGTTCGTTGACCAGTATGGGGATCTGTTGACTTTGCTGAAGATGGTAGTTGACCCGGTGCCGTTGCAGACTCTGCTTCAGTTCTATGACCCGGAGCTTCGATGTTTCACTTTCCAGGACTATCAATTGACGCCTACTCTCGAGGAGTACTCCATCCTGTTGGGTATCCCAATTCAGCATCAGATTCCTTTCTTGGACGTGCCAAAGGAAGTTGACTTCAGGGTTATTGCTAGAGCTCTTCATCTGAGTATCAGAGAGATCAGTGATAGTTGAAGACTAGTGGAGATGTTGTGGGTCTACCTTTGAAGTTTCTGCTGAGAGTTGCTAGAGGAGAAGCAGAGAAGGAGAAGGGGAATTGGAAGTTTTCATGCCCAGCTTACTGTTATGATCTATGGGATCATTCTGTTTCCGAGTATGCCCAACTTTGTTGACTATGCTGCAGTTTGCATCTTCATTGGAGGGAATCCAGTCCCTACTCTATTAGCTGACACTTACTATGCTATCCACAGTAGGCATGGTAAGGGTGGAGCTATCAGGTGTTGTCTCCCACTTTGCTCAGATGGTTCGTGGCTCTCTTACCAGTCAGTGGGCCGTTTGTTGATGCTCAGAGTACGTATAGGTGGACTCAGAGGGTGATGTCTCTTACTTCGTACGACATCAGATGGCAGTCATACCGAATGGATGTGCGGGATGTTATTATGAGTTGTGGAGAATTCCGGAACGTGCCACTTGTGGGGACCAAGGGTTGCATCAATTATAACCCAGTTCTGTCTCTTCGCCAGTTAGGGTTCGTGATGAGTAGAAGACCATTTGAAGCTGAAATAGCTGAGAGTGTGTATTTGAGAAGCGTACTGACCCTGTTAGATTGGAGCAGATTGGAAGAGCTTGGAAGTCTATTGGTGTTAGAGATGGATCTATCTTAGGAAGAAGTTTGCCATTGCTATGCCTGATTACACTGATTGGGTGAAGAAGAGAGTGGAAACTTTGTTGTTGCCCTATGATAGGATGAATCCGTTGCAAGTGCAACCACCCTTGATCCTTGTTGATATTGTGCCTGCTGAGCAGTATAAGCAAGCCCTGATGGAGAATCGCCGCCTGAAGGAGAAGAAAGCAAGATGCCCAGATGGAGTTGTATCAAGCCAAAGCTGATAGGCTGAATCTGTCTCATCAACTCAGAGATGCCCAGAGTGCAGGTGTTGGTGGGGGTGAGGAGTAAAAAGAGATTTATGCAGAGATGGAGACCTTTCTAGATGCAGAGCACAGAGAGTGTTTGAGATTGCAGAGATCCGAAGCCAGTTATCTGAAGAAGATCAGAGACTTGGAGAAGCAACTCAGAGACAAAGATATCCAGTTGAAGAAGGAAGTCGACCAGAGACTTGCATCAGAACCCGACTTGGGTCAGAGGTTGTCGAGCTTAGAAGACAGTTAAGGAGAAGATCACTCCCTTGCCAGAATGTTCAGAGTGTGAACTGTTGATAGACCAGTGTCACTACTTGAAGACGCTCATTCCTGGAAGTAACTTGTCTTAGCCTGTACTTTTTGATGTTTATGTTGTGAATCACCCCCAGGCTTGTTGGGTGGGATTCTTTGTTGTACTTTGTTGGATATTTGGATCTTTGTTGTACGATCCTGTTGCTCATTTATAGATGAGAATTTTCTCTGTATTCCTTGCTCAGTTGTATGATGTTTCTGTATTTCCCTGTTGCTTTGCGTGTTGCAGGTTGTCATTTCTTGAGATGAATCAGGCTCTTTGAATGCCTGAGAGATGAACATTTCATGTGCATCATATGCATTAGCATCATATCATAACATTTGCATAACAGGTGTTCTTGTGCCGACTTCTCACTCTGGTTCCTGTGTCAGGCAGGATAGCGGATTAGCGACCACACCGGTATTCTACAAGACTTAATCAGCGCAGAAGCATGGATCAGGTTCAGACTGAATTAGCTGAGATGAGGGCGAACATGGCCAATTTATGACGATGATGCAAGGGGTTGCTCAGGGTCAGGAGGAGCTCCGTGCTTTGGTTCAGAGGCAAGAAAGAAATGGTTATTCAGGCGTCTAACCGTGGTTCACCTGTTGCTCCACCTGGTTTTGAGACTGTTAATGTTTGCTGCTGCTCCGGTCATGGCTATGCTACGGGAGAAGAACTCCAAGGTATAAGAATCAATGGTCAGCCTCTTGCTGCAGAGGTCAATGTCAGAGCTACCCGGGCTCCGGTGCGTCATCCAGCTCCTATTGTCGACAGACAAGAGGACATGTTCACAATGCTGAGTGAAGATGATGGTGATGTTGGTAGAATTGAGGACAGGGATCGGAAGGTTGACGCCCTGGCTGAAAAAATAAGAGCGATGGAATGCCAGAACTCTCTCGGGTTTGATGTCACGAACATGGGGGTTAGTAGAAGGTCTGAGAATCCCCCATAAATTCAAAGCACCCACCTTTGACAAGTACAACGGTACTTCTTGCCCTCGCACTCATGTGCAGGCCTACTATCGGAAGATCTCGGCATATACAGATGACGAGAAAATGTGGATGTATTTTTTCCAAGATAGACTTTCTGGGGCATCTTTGGATGGTACATGGAGCTGAAACGAGATGCTATCCGATGTTGGAGGGATCTGGGAGAAGCTTTTCTCAGACAGTACAAGCACAACATGGATATGGCACCGAGCCGGACTCAGCTGCAGAGTCTGTGCCAAAAGAATAATGAGAGCTTCAAAGAGTACGCCCAGAGGTGGCGTGAACTTGCTGCTAGAGTTCAACCCCCTATGCTGGAAAGGGAGTTGACTGATATGTTCATCGGCACACTGCAGGGAGTGTTTATGGACCGAATGGGGAGTTGCCCATTTGGAAGCTTCTCCGATGTTGTAATCTGGTGTGGTGAAAGAACCGAGAGTTTGTTTAATCAGGCCGGAAAGATTATGATGTGGGTTCTTCTTCATCGAAGAAACCTTCTCTGGGGCACCTCGTCGTAGAGAAGGTGAAACCAATGCTGTTCAGCATCGCCGAGGGCCGAATAGAAACCAGAATCAGTACAGACAGGTTGCTGCAGTGACCATTCCTGCACCTCAACAACGTCAACCTCTGCT
>NW_026113122.1:0-40387 GCF_024323335.1 Lathyrus oleraceus | reverse complement strand
CCCAAAACCTTAGCCACTATTGAACCAACCTAATTGGACTTACTCAAACCACCGATTCGGAATCGTAGTTTGAATTCATTTTATTGGTTAACAATGGAACCTACTCAAGCTCTAGGTAGTTGAATTGCTTAAAGTCAATAGAGAAGCTGAGGAAAAATATCAAGATCACTATTGATCCTCTCTTCCAAATGGATAGGCCTTGCTAAAGAAAGTAAAAACCTCTCAACTTAAGTATGGAGTTAAGACAACTTAGTCCAACTGGTGCTCAAAGAACAATTTGAACCTATGGTTTTAGGATGTTCCTGATTCAGATTCCGATCAAAAGATCATTTGAAACTATGGTTTTAGATGTTCCTGATTCGATTCAGAAGAAGTGACTATGATCACATAGCCTAACGTTCATAAAAGCCTCTTATTTTCTCTATATGCATGGTCTTATGGATGCAAGTAAAAGAAATATGCATGTAACAAAACTTTAAACAATAAAATTGTTGTTTCACATTATAGTATTAAAATAAGTAAAGATCATTGTTCTTTAAGCCGATCTGATTGAAACGAGCACTAAAGATTTAAAGTACAATAAGATAAAGAAACATGCTCAATGTAATAAGTGAGAATACTTTGAATTAAGAGAGAAAGTTAAAATTTATATGTTATTGCAAGCCTGCAGTTGATCATACATCGGATTGTTCTTTGCGCTGAAGAGTCGTCAACGTCGAAACAATTGGTCTTGCGCTGAAAAGAGTGTCAACGTCGAAACAAATTAACCGACACCATTGTCACAATTTCTTGCAAATTTTCCATATGCTTGGAGCATGTGAAAAGTTTTGGACTTTCTTATTGATATGAGATAGTTATGATATTGGTCCCATTATAGTTGTCTTTAGACCAAACACAAAATCTGAAGGCGCAAAAATATATTTAAACCATATATTTTAAACTTTTGAGATTTAGAAAGAATAGAAGATTCATTGAATTCTTTATCACGAATAGCAAGTAACAAATAAGTTGCTTTCAAAAAATATATATAAAACAAACAACGATTCATTACAAGATAACTCCTAATTATCATCTTTCCTTGAACAACCAACTCAACTACACAACAAAAACAAAATTAACACTACAAACTTGAAAACACAAAATGGAACATGTTTTCATCAAAGTGAAGTATGTAAAGCGTGGATTAAAAGTGGAACTCGGGCCATTTTGTGATTCTTTGTAGCATCAAATTCTATGAAACACGAACACAGACACTCTGACATGTTAAAATCGGTAAACAATTTAAGACAAATGGAATAATTGAATATTACCGGATGTGTGGTGTCGTGTCAGTACTTCATAGATCAAACTTCAAAGACCGCTACATAAAGCAAATTCAAAACAATTTTGGAATATATACATTCAATGCTTGTAAAACCAAATTTTGGAGTACTTTGTATTTTCATGATTTTCCCAAACCAGTATATTCCTTCAATTGAGTCCTAACTGCCTTACCGGGAGTTGCGTAACGGGACGCAGCTTTCGGAGAAAAACCAAAACCGGTTCATGGTTGGAGCTTTCATGCCTCCCATTTCTTCCAATCGCTTCCATCTGCTTCACATTTTGACTTCACATATTCTCTTGCGCGTCATCTTCTCGGAATTTGATCATGCATTCTTAGTAGAATGCAGGATCAACAGTCGAGAGATCTTGCTTGACGTTTATTGTCAAGCTTCGGACGGCTTGGTTCCAGTGGTTCCGTGCATTTTGCTCCAAAGCAGTAAGACTATGGGAAGTATGACTTTGTTGTTCTGTTTGATCAAGTTCTGAATGTGATCACTGTTCCATAAGAACAATGCCTCTCTGCTACCTGGAAATCAGACGCAATCAAATCATGTGATAAAGTTCGGTATTCAGGTCTCAGCGTTGTCAATTGCTGATATAGCGTGTTTGTGGTGCTATAGCATAGCCGACTTTAACAAACCGCTTTTGTTCACCGAAATGCGATTTAGTACTTAGTATTGCAAATAGCAGTTATAGTAACACTATAGCAAAGGTAGCATAGCGGAATTTGAAAATACTACTTTTTGTGCTATCCCGCAAATGACAATCCTGTAACACCGACACCTCTGAAAAGAGGTGAGTCTGTCTGTGTCAGAAACGACACTGACACTTGGGAATACGTTTATTAATTTATTTTTTCAAATATGTATCTACCGGTGTCAACGCCGTCAGTGTCGTGTTTTAGTTGTAAATGCATCAAGGAGAAATAAAGAATGTGCAAGCTGATGAAAATACTAGATTTTACCGAACCTGGAAATGTGAAAATGCTCAAGCAACGTCTTATTTGGCGAAACAAGAGTACATACATTCTGAAACTCTGCAGGTTGTGTTGCATCAAGACTTCTTTCCAGCTCTCCTAAAAACATAACCTCCTTAGAACTATTTGTTATCGGCCAGTATTTCAATAATCCGCGTATAACGGTATCGGCAAGCTTGCAGTTTTCTACAACTGTGTGATGCAGTAAGATAACTGCTGGTGATACATCGGTATGCATTTCGGTTTTATGAAGAGGAAAAGAGCTCGAAGAAGAAACAGCTTGTTGCTCTTTTCAACGGAAGAGCGAATCCGTTGATTATACTTCCCAAATTTCCAAACAGTTCTGCAATACCGTGTGTTCTCGGTTCAAAAATGAAACGGTAGAATTATTGTTGATTGCTTTTTCTGATGGAAGCGGTCGATGAACCATAAATTTCCGTATATTGATGAAGAAACCGTCTTCAAGTAATCGCGCTCTCTGGGATCTCTGAATCAAAAGGTCTAACAATCTGAGAACAAATGAATGATCAACATATCTTTGCGCTAACTTTGCATCGGTCTCGGCGACGTGACAAACCTAAGAAGAAGTTCGTACACAATTTGCAAGTAAGGCCATGCAGGGGTCATCGAAGGCTCTCCTCGTCATATCAAGGGCTCAAGAATCTTGTTCTCGCGCGGAGGAGTAGTCAACGTCCGGAACAAATTTACCGACACCGTTTTAACGATTTCTTGCATCATAACATCCGTAAACTTGCTGTTAGCTGAAGTAACATAATCCACAAGTTCAACTAGCATCTGTCGCTTAATCTCCTTTTCTCTAACGTTCTTCGAAGGGTCGGTATAGTCAAATACAACGCAGCACATTTGCAACTTTCTTAAAACAAATTCGGCTTCTCTGAATTCTGAACATCACGAAAACTCGGCAAGGCTTCTAAGAAGCCAATAAACTACCATTCAGATTCAGTTTCGAGTTCACGGCTTGTACAAGCACGTCGCCGTGATTTAGTCCAACGCTCGAATTGGAATCAACACCTGAAACCGTTGAGTTTCCATAACTACTTCCATACTGTTTGAGGCTGTCGAAGAAGAAGTTGATGTTCCACTCCTTCATTATTTCAACGTTTTCGATACTTTCTTAGGGAGCTTATTTAATAACTGCTTGATCATACCGCAAATCTCTTCGACAAGAAAAAAAGTTTAAAACGCGTTCCTTAGTCCTTATTGATGCTCTCAAATCAAACAAAGCAGCAACCTCAATCTGCCATATTGCCAATGAAATGCACAAAAACTGAATACCTTATACAGAAACAACACTTTTATCATAAGACTCCATGAGTTTTAATTAAGCATGTGTGTTGGTTATGCGGTGAAGGAAATTGATTTTGAATGAATTAATTCTGTAAAATTGATTCTGGTAAAAGTTAGTTGAACGTAAAGTTATTTTATGTTTAGAAAAATTGCCACATAAGTGAGTTGAATAATAGATTTCAGTGAAAAATCACATTTATACTCAAAAGCTACAAATCATATCTTCAAGTAGAATCAATTGTGAAAAGATAAAATTTACTTGAAAGTAGTCAAACATGTTAAAATCAATTCTAGATGTCTAGAATCAATTTTGGATGCTCCAAACGTAAAAAACAACATACATGTTGGTCTAGTGAAAAAAATTGATTTTGAGTGAATTGATTCCAGTTCAAAGTGAGTAAATGTTTAGTGATTTATGTTGGATAATTTTATGCAAAATAAGTGAACATTAAATTTTAATTTCAATGTAAAATTAACATTTAAACTCAAAAGCTACAAATTCGAACTTCAAGTCCAATCAATTCTGGAGGCTGATTCAATACTACTTAGAAGAATCAAACACCTCAAAAATCATTTCAAAATCAATTCTACACCTCTAGCACTGCTTTTGAATTTCCAAAAGCTACAAATCCTAGTTTTAAGTAGGATCAATTCTGGAATCAATTTACTCAGAGAAGCCACAAACATTTTAAAATCAATTCTTCAAGTCCAAAATCAATCTTGTGCTCCAAACCAAACGTGAAACCAAATATAAGCTAAATTCATCAG
The DNA here is from genome assembly GCF_024323335.1 of Lathyrus oleraceus. Classification (NCBI taxonomy): domain Eukaryota; kingdom Viridiplantae; phylum Streptophyta; class Magnoliopsida; order Fabales; family Fabaceae; genus Lathyrus; species Lathyrus oleraceus. The sequence goes on along the minus strand of NW_026113122.1, from coordinate 36,012 downwards.
CATAATATTCTAATTGAAGGAAGCCACATGATCATAGAAAAATTCCTCATCAACATTCATAGTACTTCCTTTTTGTAACAAATCTAAAAACACAATCACTACAAAGTTCAAAATTACACAAACCCCAAACACACAAAAACAACAAATACCAAACATTCTTAACAAAACAAACATAAACATCAAACTCAAAAATTAGATCAAAAGCTACCTTGTGATTGAAACCAACTAAAATTTCAAAAACTGTGTGAAACTGAAAACCACAAAGACCCAGAAACTTTGACTTGTATATTCAACTAGAGTGAGCAAAAGGGTAAAAGAAAGTTACCTGCTTTTCCTTTTTCATATTGCTTCTTGATTATGATTATTTGCAAGAAAATCATTAAAAAAATAGATGGATCAGACAAAAAGGATCTGGGTCTGATCCAGAAAGACACCAGATGAAATTTAACTTAAAAGTTTTTTGGGACAACGAAATACGATGATGGAACAACATTAACAACCGAATTTTAGGAAGAAAAAAAATGGGTGCAAAGAAGTAAGGGAAAAGATTTAATTTTTATTTAAAATATTTTTGAGTTATTACAAAGTAAAAGAATTTTGAGAATGAAGGAAGCTGGTCTTCCAGGAAAGAGAAAATTCTACAACTTTTTTTTTTGGAGAGAGAGAATAAAGTGAGATGGAAAAAAGCATTCTCTCTCTTCTCTTGGGCTGAACTTTAACTACTTTTAATTTTTTTTTTTTTATAGAAGTTGTAGTTTAATTTTTACCAATTCATTTGTATTTTGTTTAGTTTAAATGTATTTTATCTCCTACAAATGTTATAATGATATGATTAGGATAAAAAATTTTAACGAAGTTGACTAAGATAAAAAAGAAAAAAATATATATTAATCAAATGTATAATATTGTTTAACACTATTATAAATGATTATTAATTACCGCGTGTTTATTGTTATCACAAGCTTAAGATATTTGAGAGCAAGTGAAGGAGTGGAACATGTTTGTCTTTGGTAATGTCCATTATAAAATCAAGACAATTGAGGAGTATCCGATTGCAATCCAGGCTCGGGCTCAGCTTATTTATTGGTGATGATGATCTCAAAAAGAAATCTGAGTTGGAGGCTCATAGAAAGCGTGATGTGGCCTTGCAAAGTCAGGAGTGGTTTGGCAGCAGGTGATAGAACAAATATGCTTTGGAAGGAAATAGAAATACAAAACTTTCCATAGGCTAGCTAAAATAAATAAAAACACTACCAAAAGTATCTTTCCTTGAGGATTAGGGATAGAGTGAAACTGACAAGCAATAGATTGCTAATTACATAGTTCAACATTTCTTTAATCTTTTTTTTTAATTTTCCTCTTTTTTAGGATATGGACCTGGTTGATGAGGTGGTTTCTAAGCTTATTGATGAATGAACAATAATTTGCTTTATATGATTCCCTCCACTCAAGAAATTAGGGCAGGTTCTCAATAGGAAAAGTGTTTATAGGTCTGATGGCTTTGCCCCTTACTTTTTCCAAACATTTTGGGATATAATCCACCAGGATGTTGAGCATGTTGTCATAGAATTTTGCACAAACTAGTTGGTTCTCTACCAAACTTTAATATTACTACTTTGATTCTCATCCCAAAGGAAAAAACATGCAGGCACCATTGACCATTTAAGCCAATGGTGTGGTCAATGTCAAGTTTAAGGTTATCCCAAGATCTTGGCTGGAAAACTTTCTCTCATCTTTCCAACATCATTTCTAGGGAGCAAAAAGGGTTCGATGGAGAAATATAAATGATTGTAATGCCATGGCTTATGAGGTTGTCAACGTGTTACATAGAAATGCTTTTGATGGTAACATTGCTTTGAAGATTGACATAACCAAAGCCTTTGACACAATTGAGTGGTTTTTCTCATCAAATTTCTTAAGTAATTTGGTTTAAGGATACCTTTTGTAGTGGTTAGACTATCTTGCACTTTATTATCATGTTTATCTCCATAAATGGTTTTATGCATGGTTACTTTCATTGCAGAAGAGGAGTGAGACACAAGGGGATTCTTTATTCATCTTCTGTTTGCATTACTCAAGATGTTCTGGGTAGAGGAATTCAAAAACTTGTGATTGAGGGACAACTCAAGCTCAAAAGTGGTCTTATGTATGCTACCATGCCATCCTATTTCTTTATGATGATGACCAGATAGTTACTGAATGAAAGTCATACTAATCTTGTAGTTCTAAAGAATTTATTCAAAATGTATGCTTTTATCTCAGCAACTATTTAATGTTACCAAATCAACTATCTATATAGGTTTATTACCCAATGTCAAGCTCCATAGTGTTGCAAACTTGATTGGTTTCAACATGGCAGTTTCTTTTTGGTACCTGGAATCCTAATTTTCAAAGGCAAGCCAATAGCAAGTTACTTACAACCCATATTTTATCAAATTAAAATCAAAATTGCTAATTGGAAGTCATCCCTCTTATTTTGGCTAGTAGAACTCAATTGGTGAAAGTTGTGGTTCAAAGTATGCTCATTATTCCATTTTTATATATGTTATGCAATTGTAACAACCCATATAATATATATCTAGAATAATATCATACAAGTGTTAATTTTGGTACTGTCACAACATAAGCGCCTAATGGCATCATTATATAACATGTCATGACAAAAACATCAATGACACATGTTTTACAATAGTGTCTAAATAATAAAAATCTAAGAATTATGTACAATATCTTTATTGTACACAACTCCACAGCGAAAGATCACGATAATCATCACCCCTTGAAACATTAGTAGATAGCTCCTCATGAATTAAACCTGCAAGGTATACCTGAAAAATAACAATGATAATGGGATGAGATAACAATCTCAGTGAGGTCTCCTATCCTATGGGTCCACTTGGCTCACGGGGTTGCTACCTGATTCTAACTCAAGTATTCACCTTATGTTACTTGTGTATCACTCACACAATGTAATTAGGACTTAAGCAACTAAGGGATATTCGCAATGTATGGAAACATGTCACTTGAGTGCATCCATTCACAAATCACTATTCGGATTCATGCAACATCGATCCCCAACGGACCTACATCTAGGCCAAGGCTTGGTTCACGCATGCCCGTATGATTCGACTTTCACGGTGGATGTCAGGTTCCACTATGGGGACTCGAACCCATTTTTAAGAAACATAACTCGTATGGGACTCAAACCACTTTGAGTATCTTTCACCGTATGGGACTCTAACCCACTTAGGTGTCCACCTTTCCCCCATGTCAGTCATAGTTGGGACTCAAACCAATTGAGGCACGAATCATTGGTGCCACATCCCTACTTACTGCTTTAAATAAGCCTCTAAATGGTATGTGCACAATCACAATAATTCTGAATACGTGATTAGTTATCAACAACAAAATAGGACTTTCAGAGCAAGGCTCCTCACAAATATGACTTTTGGAACAAATGTTCCCCCCCAAATATCAAACAAATTCGCATGGATGTCATTCATTGAATACTAAGTGATCATATCCACCCATCGAAAAAGTATTTCACATGTTCCATACAATGCACATTGGTTCAAAATCAAATGAATATGTGTTCGCGATACACACCTAGGTACCATTGCGTCCAGAATCAAACCTAAGTCATTTTTCATAACCTAGATTATCTTTCTAAGTCATTCACCTAGTTATACTCATAGGTTTCCTCACTCATCATCTGGGATTTTAATGATATTATGCATACACAATGAATACAATAATAATTCACAATATAATTCATATCACATAGAGCACAAATGATAATACAATGTGATACAAAACCATAAGCAAAGCAATCACATAATTCGCATCAATCTATCTTATTCCACTTCCACGTCATGTGGTAATGTTCGTCCAATTATATTATGGTGTAAAATAACTAGACTAAAATAGAAGACATAATGGAATAACTCATAGAGACTTCTCTCTATATCATATTCCTTTGTGTTATTTTCCTAACACAATCCATTTTTGTATCAATGGAGTTCCCGTTCCCGTTTTATGATGGAAACAGGGAAACAACTCAAAAACATACATAACTATGTAATACCAACAACCAAGTTATAATTTACTTATAAACATTATTTTATCTCACCAAGCAATAGAGCATTGAAACTAGCTTCCCAACGCATTGATGGGGCCTCATTCTGAGATACGAAACTCATTTTAGAGTGAAAATAGGGGAACCAATCGATTGATGTCATGGCCCAATTGATTGGATCAAAACTCTGCCACGATTTTTCACTAAAATGGAAGGGACCAATCAATTGGTCCATGTGTCAATCGATTGACACTGAAACTTTCCAAAAAAAACACATTTCTAAACATGTCTTCTTCCATCCTTACTATTCTAATCTATGCCAAAACATACGCCATCATGAATTCATGTGATTAACCTCCATAACTTCAACAACAAAACATATAAGCATCAAGCAATCAAAGACAATAATTTCAACAACAAACAAACATGGTACCAACACATAGCATCAACGAGAAGTATGAACAACAACAAATTTCATCATAGATTCACACAAATCCTAACTTCCAAAACATATATTATTCCCCCAGAGGCTAATTCCTATCTAGGAACTCATTTGGAGAAGAAAAAGATGAAGTTTGGTGAAGAATGTGAGATGAAATCATGATGTTTATGATGATGATGGCTTTCATGGCTATCTTCTTCTTTCTTCCATTCCTTTTCCTTTTCTCCCTTCTCTTTTCTTCTTTCTTTCTTTAACTAATAACTCTTTCTTTTCATTTCTCTTCTTATTTTATCCTTGTTTTTTTCTTTCTTCTTATCCACTACACATATTAATATATATTATATATATAGTATATTTATATATATAATATATATATATATATATATATTATATATATAAATTATCTATATATTATATATTATATTAATATATAGCATATATATATATCTATAGAATATTATATATATATTAAGTCGTGATACAAAATATCTCAATTGATATTTTGTCTTCAAGTACCAATTGACCAACTATTAATGTCCAAAATATCCTTCTTCTATACTAATTATAATAGTCCTTATCTTTTTAATAAAGATATTCTTTCAGAGTCCACTGGTACTCTATTGGTCCCAACTGATAACACTTAGAGCACATAGAGCTCAAATTGTTACAACTGATAATAGATAGAGTCCATAGGAACTCAGTTGGTCTCAACTGACAACCAATTGAGCATTTAAGGGAATATGGGGTATTACACTCTCCCCCCCCCTTTGAAATTGAAATTCGCCCCCGAATTTCTCCAGCCATAAATAAAACACTTCTTGTACCACGTCCTATGTCAACACTTGACTTTGGTTCAGTTAAATCTTGACATACTCTAATCTTCAAACTTGTCTTGCTAACAAATTTCCTTCTTCATGAACTCTTGAAACTTCTTGATTTCAACCATATCTCTTTATGATATGGATTAACTTCTAACCCTTATTCCCACTTAATTATAGGAATATACCATTCGGAATCCCTTGGTCACTTTCCATCCGGAATCTACAACACTGTTTCTCGTATTGAGTCACACAAAATATACCCACGACATCTTATTTTTATTGGGTAATCAACCTCTTCAAATCTTCATGAGATAATTTACTGATTCCTCGATACACGCAATCAAATAGCCATTTTTTATAAAGAAATCATACATCTCTTGGACATCAATGTCAAACACCTAGTGAGTCATTAAAAGCATTTCTTTTTATCTTCATCAAAACTCAGCTTAGTTGTCATTCTTCCCAGTTTGGACATTCACTCTATAGTTACCCACTTATGTATTGTGTCACTCATATACTTTTTATTTTGCGTATCTTTCCATAACCATAAGAGGCACGACCACTGCCATGACCAGAACACGCCCAAAAAACTCATCATCTTGAGCATGATCTTCTTCTTTGTGACCTTGCATGTGTTGTTCATGGCTAACTCATTCATCAATTCATAAGTATTAGTAGGTGGTAGAATCATTTGATTTTCAATCGATCACACAACATAATAGAACCTAAGTGTCATTACCTAAGAATATTTTCAACATCAAGATTTGATCATCTTCTCCCCCTAAGCCTTCATATGATTTGTGAGTAAGCAAAGTATAATAATGATTCACCTTTTGCATTGCAAAAATCCTCAAATATGTGCTGTAATGATTACAATAAGTGTGCTTGGGCCTTCGTTGAACTTGATATTCTTGTTCATCGAGTCCCAAATATTTTTGATTGTGACACAAACAAGATAAATCCCCATTATTAAACGAGTGATTGCTTGAAATAAGTAATTTTTCCTTTGAAATCTTTGAGTTTTTTGTTGTTCCATGGTTGTCATCTCTTATAACAAAAAACTCTGTTTTTGAAAATACCCTATTAGGGTCGTCTTTGAGGTGTGGAAGGCGGCTTACAACACATAGCCTCACATTTACGGTTAATTTACGGTTAAATAGAGGTCTTTTAAAAAAAATGCACGGCTCATATGAAGCTAACATTAACTTCTTACACATGGTCTCTCAAAAGTTGAGATGACTACTTATTACTCTTTGGATCAGAGAAAATTTTCCATCAAAATTGCCCAATGATCATATGTAATTGTTATTCGCCTTGAGTGAAGCAGTAAGAGTAATGAACTAAAAAAAAATTTTGATAAAGAAAGGTAAGGAACTAAAGTTAGTTGAAACTAACTTCTACACGAAAAATAAAAAACTTAGAGTATCTATGGATGAGATAATTGAAAAAGTTAAAGGAATTTAAAGTCTAAGTAGTTCAAATGGTTTAATTTATTTTCATTCATTTTTATTTTTTTTGCTTGAATAGAGTATTAAGATAAATCATTATGTATTATTATCGTCACTTTTATAAATTTAAAGTTTTAAAACCAAATTTTAAAATTTCAAAATTGAAGACCAATTTGCAATTTTTAAAATTTTAAGGGACCAATTTTAAAATTTTTAAAATTATTAAGGACCAATTTTTGATTTTTGAAAATTTAAGAATTAAGTTTTAAATTTTATAAAATAGGGATCATTTTAAAAAATTTGAAAGAATAATAATATTTAATTTGATATTCACATTCTAATGAGTTCTAGAGGAATTCCAAAAAAAAAAATTGTTTTAAGTGTCATTTCAAATCATTAAATTTAATTCGAATAATATACTTATAAATTTCCATATTTTTACAAATTTTTTAACGTTTATCCAAATTATTTTATTTTAAATTTCTTTAAAACATTAATTGCTTCAATCCAAACCTCCTCACTTTGTTTGTTTAATGAGACTAACTCAGGTTTGAGCTTGATACTTGTTTGTTTGGTGAAACATCAACGTTTACTAGATGCTTTATATATGTCCAAATATACCAACATATTACATTGTAATGTCAATGTAATTCCTGACATTTTTGCCCAAAATTCTTAACATGTTTTGCCCAAAATAATAACTAGTGTGTGTTTGCCTAGTGACAAAATTTAATATTGAATTAATTATTATGATTTTGAATTAATTTGTTATGTTAACAAATATATTTAAATGTAGAATAATTAATGTTAATATATATATATATATATATATATATATATATATATATATATAATATAATATATATATATATATTATATATAACTAATATATAAATTTAAATTTATTGAACATAAAGCTTCAATGTAAAAGAAATCACAGTAAAAATCTAACTTCACTTCAAGTTAGAATCAATTTTAAAGATAAAATTAGAGTCTCTTGTTTCAACTTTTAAGAAGGTAATTTTATAGTATTAAATTTTTTTTTTTGAAAAGAATTTAACAAAAAAAATTGAAAAAAAAATTTTAAAAAAAAATATTTTAAATATTTATTCTAAAATATTATTTAGATATATTTTTTCATTTTATTATATTTTTTTATATAATTTTTTAAAATATCACTTCAATTTAAAATTATTTCAAATACGTTTTATAAAATTATTTTTGAGATATTATTTTTTAATAAAACTATAAGTTTATTATGTTTTTAATCTTCAATATATATAAATTATTAATAACAAAATTAATTTTTAATTTATAAAAAACAAAACTAATTATTTTTTATATTTAAATACATTTTAAAAAATATTAAAAAAAAAATCATTTTGAAAACTAAAACAAACGGACCATAATTGTGCTCTAACAATTTAGTCAAGTTTGCAAATTTAATTCTCAAACTTGTAAAAGACAAAATTAGTCCCTATTAAAAAGTGAATAAACTAAAGGTCTTTAATTTTTTATAAATAATTTATCTCTTCATAAATTTGAATTTTTTAGGCTAATTAATCCAACCTCAATAATTTCAAACAAAAATTATGATTTGCTTGCTCCATTACATCAACAATCGGTTTGGCAACATACATTAGTGGGCAGCTCGTTTGTGGTCCCCATTTTGTGTATGATATAGATAAAATAAAAAATCTTGACTTTCAAAATCTTACTCAAATTTCAAGAGAAGTGATTGGTTTAAGATTGTTTTGGATAATAACATATTAATGGTAGTGACATTTTACTTCTATTTGTAAATACTACTACTACTCTTAAATGAAACATTTTATATAGACATGTTAAACAATCCGTGATTTTTTTTTTTAAATAACCATGTTTTTCAAAAAATAATACGAAAAAAACCAACTTTTCAAAAAAATTTCAAAATAACCATGTTTCCCCAAAAATATAAGAGGAGGCGCCAGATGCATTGGCGCACATGCATTGGGCTTATGAAGAGGCGCCAATGCTTGTGGCGCCTGCATGGCCCTCCAAAGGGAGACGCCAATGCTTGTGGCGCCTGCATGGCCCTCCAAAGGGAGGCGCCAATACAGCTGGCGCCTGCATGGCCCTCCAAAGGGAGCCTGCATGGCATGTGTGTTGTGAAAATAAAATTTATTTTTGCAACAAACAAGAATCGAACACACAACTTTGGATAAATAGTAAAAGACATTACCATTGCACCACAGATCCTTCACGTTAATTTGTTTCATCATATATTTAATGAGTATTGTTCAATTGTATTTTTTAAATTGTATTAAAATAAAACACAAAATAATTTTATTAATAAAAAACACATATATATATATATATATAAAACTATATAAAACTATATATATATTTATAAAACTAATATATATATATTATATAAACATATATAAAAACTATATAAAAATATATATAAAAACTATATATATATCTATATATATATATATAACTATATATATATATATATATATATATATATATATATATATATAATATATATATATATATATATTATATATATCTATATATATATATATATATATATAATATATATATAAATAAATATATATATATATATTAAATATTTAAGTATTATTTTATATAACTTAACATGTATTAATATTATATTATTATAAAAAGTAATATAATCTTTAAAAAATATATATATTTAAAATAATATAATTTTTCAATTGTATTTTTCAATTATATTTAAAAATATTATGAAGTTTTTATATTAATTTTTACAAAAAAATTCAAATAAAACTTCATAATATTTATTATAAATACAATTGAAATATTAATACATGTTATTATATAATATAAAACACAAAATATATGATGAAAAAAATTGAACAATGGCTCATTAAATATAAAATAATATATTAATATATAATATTTTAAAAATTAAAGAATAGAGATAAAATTTAATAAAAATGAAAAAGAACAATATATTTTTTATATTAATACAAAATAATTGTTGCCTGCAGGCGCCAAAATATGTTACTCCTATTTTATAATGTATTCAAAATACATTATGAATATATAATGTAGTTTGTGTTTTATTAATAAAATTATTTTGTGTTTTATTTTAATACAATTTAAAAAATACAATTGAACAATGGCTCATTAAATATATAATGAAACAAATTAACATGAAGGGTCTGTGGTGCAGTGGTAATGTCTTTTAACTATTGATTCAAAGGTTCTGTGTTCGATTCTTGTTGCTGCAGAAATAAATTTTATTTTCAAAACACACATGACATGCAGGCGCCAGCTGTATTGGCGCCTTCTCACACATGCCATGCAGGCGCCAGCTGTATTGGCGCCTCCCTTTGGAGGGCCATGCAGGCGCCACAAGCATTGGCGCCTCTTCATGAGGCCCATGCATGTGCGCCAATGCATCTGGCGCCTCCTCTTATATTTTTGGGGAACATGGTTATTTTGGAATTTTTTTTGAAAAGTTGGTTATTTTCGTATTATTTTTGAAAAACATGGTTATTTAAAAAAAAAAATCTCAATCCGTGACTCACTCGAATTAACTACTACTCCAATGTTAAAAATTGAATAAATAATTAAAGACAAATAGACTGGGAGGCATTATTCATGTATTATTTTTGTTTTATTTATTTAGTTTTGGGATAATAAAGGGATTCAGAGAAGGTTTTTAATTGCTTCATATAATTCAACTATATACGGAATATTCCTTTTCTCACTAAAATCTACATAAATCAAATATTGTAATGTCTTCATGAGGCCCAATGCATGTGCGCCAATGCATCTGGCGCCTCCTCTTATATTTTTGGGGAAACATGGGTATTTTGGAATTTTTTTTGAAAAGTTGGTTATTTTCGTATTATTTTGAAAAACAGGTTATTTAAAAAAAAAAAATCTCAATCCGTGACTCACTCGAATTAACTACTACTCCAATGTTAAAAATTGAATAAATAATTAAAGACAAATAGACTGGGAGGCATTATTCATGTACTTATTTTTGTTTTATTTATTTAGTTTTGGGATAATAAAGGGATTCAGAGAAGGTTTTAATTGCTTCATATAATTCAACTATATACGGAATATTCCTTTCACTAAAATCTACATAAATAAATATTGTAATGTCTTAATATAAACAATTTATAACTAGAATTTTATTTAATAAAATTTTAAAAGCTTACTATGAAATAGACTAATAAATACCTTATAATCATCATGCCATTAATTAATAACTCTCAACCCATATCAACAAATTGTACAGAGCAATAAATAAACTAAAATAATAATAATACATCATATTTCAGTTGCCCCATGTCAACAATAGTTCCAAAACTGTAAAAAATCATTTTTCATAAATAGAGACAATTAAAATCATTTTCCATAAATAGAGACAATCTAGGATGAGTTTGTTTTAACTTAAAAAAATAGATTTTTCTTTATATTTTTTAAAATGGATTTTATAAAAATATTTTTTTAAATATTATAAATTTTTTTAAATTGTTTTTTATAAATTAAAACATTGAATTGTTCATTCTATAACATGAATTATAGAATATACATTAATGAAGATCAAAACATAGTCAAAATCACAATTTTTTCAAAAAATTGTATCTTAAAAATGATTTTTATGAAAAGCTATTTGAAATAACTTCAAAATTAAGTGTTTTTTAAAAATTTGATATCCAAAAAAAATTCCAATAAAATGATGAAATACCTAAAAAACATTTTAATAATAACTATTCAAACCAAATTTTCATTTGAAATTTTATGAAAAGTTTTTTTATAAATTTTTTTATACTAAAATATATAACACTATAAAAATCATTTTTAAAAAAAGCCAAAAACAAACGGCCCTTAATCTCAATTTTAGTTATGCTATATGATTATGCTAAACAAACAAATAATGTAATCATAAAATCAAAGAATCATATTCCACTAATCAGTCAATGTTTTGCACAAAGTACTGGAAATCACCATACCATATTTAGAAAAGAACAATGTGTCACTGCACAATACAAGAAAATAAAGTGATTTTCATTTCTAATATACATATGCCAAGATACAAGATACAAGAGTGTCGTGTCATAAAACGTGAAGGGAGTGAAAATCCCAGCAAAAGAATACCAATCCACTGCATCAATCATGTCATTTCTTCAATCAAGTCTTTCAGAGGATGCCCAGAAAATCTTCAATGGTCTATCAATGCCGAGTCGGTCTCGGAGAGAGGGGCTGCAACAACAAAATTATGACTCATCAATTAACCAACAAAATTCCAGATCATCATTGAGTGATTCGAATAACTAAAAGACAAACTCCTAAAACAAAAAAACAGGTTGAAAACTCAACATAACCAAGCAAGTCTTCATAATGTTCAGAGTCCATTATCATAGGCGGGGACAAAACTTCTTGTGCATCTTCGAAGTCAAACATTGACCTTCGTGGATCGGATGTTTCATTTGACCCGGCATACGAGAGAAACCCGTTTACATTGTCATAATCAGAAAGCCCTTCCAAGTCATTCAACATATCTGGGATATTCATCAAACGTGCTCTCCTGTCCATCTGATGCATGACTCTGAAGCATAGGATCATTCAGTGGAGATACAAATAACCTTTTGCTCCTCATGCCTTATTTTCTGCATCCAAATGAGAAAAGCTACTCTCTGAAAGAGGGACAAAGACGTGCTCAGAATATCCGTCGATTGGCTATCCAGAGATGACTCTAAATTGTATGACTGCAATGACAGTGCAGCTTCTCTTACCGACCTCTTCAAATTCTGGACAAAGAAACTATCACTACCTACAAAATAGAGCCATTATCAGAAACTTTGTTTCCAACATACAGACAATGAAATTTCCTGATAGAGCCATAAGTGTGTCAAAGATCAATAATCAATTCTCCTAAAACGCTGAGCACTTCTAAAACGCTGAGCTAAAATGAGTATAGTATGATTTGATATTCTTAACATACCCCCTCATGGCTCATGCAAGAGTTCTTTTAGCATAGAATGGACAGTGGACGAGCTCGCTTCACTTTGTGCTTGTTAGAATATAAGAAAATATTTTTTATATGTTAAGAGTACAACAGCAAGCATCAAGTCTTATCCCACTAAATGGGGTCAGCTATGATCACCACTTCAGGTTTCGTAGAGGACCAAAGGATGATTTTATCCCCAACAAAATATTTGGCAGAAATTATGAAAGCGTAGCGCACCTTCTGAACTTGCTACTTCGTTATTTGAAGGAGCATCCAAAGATTTACTAACAGAAAGGTTCTCCGCTTGACTGGTTTGAGAAGCATTACCATGCCGCCTTTGCACATTTCCAGCTTTCCAGAAGATGGGGTCATGCTAAACAACTGAGGAAGTTTTAATGTGGAGGGACTAACAGAAACCTTGTCAAGCTGAACATTGGACATTCTTGAAGTCAACTCACTAACATCATCAGTACTACTTTCCTGAATAATATAATTTGATAATTGAAAAATATGGGTAAAATCAGGTCTCATATTGTGAAAGCGTCAAAGAAGCAATTGTTGTATCATAATAAAATAGTAGATTACCATCCTCCCACTGCTCTGTGCTTGGATAGGTGGTGTTGACTGGCTATGATGTCTGTTCAATAGATGTGGAGTTAGATTGGAGGTCAAGCAATTCACGGTTTCTGTACACTCTGATATAGACTTCTGAATTGTTGGGGCAACGTCTTTGAGTTGGTTAATAAGCACCTGCAAAATTAAAATTTCAAGAATGTCAAATTCCTGGAGAGGAATCTTTGAGTATGAGAACAGTATTTACAAGCCAACTCTGTATAAGTCTATAAGATACTAAACCCCCCTAGTGTGAAGATGTGGCAAGTCTGCAAACACTTGGAAAACCCTCCTTTAAAAGCTAGATATTAAGGAGGACGAATCAAGGAACTTTTTGATAAGAACTTTTTCCGTAAGTGCTTATTAAGTTGTTTACCCAATAATAAATATTATTTCTTCATATACAAGCAGCTGTTAACAAAGCATAAATAAGTGTCTGTTTGCAACTTAAAAGAAGATACTGTCCACAAACACTGAGACAACGCATATAATGCAAAAAAAAAAAAAAAAAAAAAATCAAACCCTCGGTCAAGGCATGCTTAAAAGATTTCTAAACAAAAAATATATATACTCCCATAATTAGCAATCCAAAACAAAAGTGAGTTTCTATATCAATTGTAAATCTCTGCATATACAGTTCCAAAAAGGTCGATTAACTAAATAGTGTTTAAAATCATTACGGACATTATTTCTCCCATAAAAAAAAGCAGCAGGATCAATGAAGTGTGATAGAAGTTGCCTAAAAACGTTGTGAAAAAGCTCATGACAAATAGAAAATGAAGCTGCCTTTAGAAGCACTTCAACAAATGCCGACAGTAATTTGCACATTTTGAAACATGTTTTAATGCTTCACCTGGAAGCTAGCCAAATGTTGCTGATGCTCTGCAAGGGTTGCTGCTAAAGACTCGGCGTGGCCACTTGAACCGCCTTCCTGTGCACTGCGCAATATATCTGGGGACCCTCCCATCATTTGCTTTTGCCTACAGACAGTTAAAAGCTTCAATATGTAATAAATAAGAGTGAACAGTGTAATCAATTTATTACCACTAGGCATTATGACTCACAACAGAGCACACTTGCATCAATAAATCAAATTGCCAAGTTTTGGCTCAACACAGATTGGATTGTCCCGCTATTCAAGATTTTGAACTAAACAACAACCACTAATTATACAAATATTAAACAAACATAATAAAAATATTGGCACAAACATATTTATTAACCAGCCATCATATGTTGAAGCAGGAAAACTTTATAATGATTTTAGAGTTTCATAATTCTCCCAGGTCTTTCTTACAGAAATATAACTGTAACAAAGTAGAATCCCAGCTGATAAGATAAAGATGAAAATATGCCCAAGGTATGACAAAAGTAAAGACATTTGACAAAGAATATATAAAAGTTATTCCCTAAATAAAAAGTCATTAGGTTAATACAAAACTTGTAGGATAGAAGTACAATATAGGTCAAACATAGGTAATGATCAAAAGTAACTTCAACCAATCTCACACCACATAAAGTAGTTATCTTATTCGTAAACCACAATATATTGAAGCATCCAATATTCAAATGCTAACATTATGTCCAAGCATTAGGAGCTTGATGACACTAATCTGATTTCACTTTTGGAAGTTGTTTGTTTTTTGTGCCATAGTTTAAGAAAAGTTCGAATGAGTTAATGACTTCAAAGTAAAAAAACTAGTTGATGAAAAACTCACGCCACAACTCCAATTAATCGTTAAACAAGGTTTCCAAAATTAGATATAGCTACATTTGGCAAGGTGTGATACTTTAAGGATCATTTAGTTATCCAAGTGAATGCAATGTAAACTTCAAAAATCAAGCTCAATACTGAAACATTGGGGATTAACAGGGTGATTTTACTGATTCTCTAAGCACAGACCATCCCAAATTATTATAGATACAGGGTCAGTTGTGGTTGCAAAGTTGGCAAACACAAATTTGATTCTGGCCTTATCATGCTTGACAGACCATATGCTATTCTCACTTAAAAAAAATTATTGGGAAAAAATACAGAATAGTGTGGCAGGTAAAGATTATAAAGAGCACACCAGATGAAGTGATTGTCTATGGATGCGTTGCAAAGCATGTGTCCATCGCCGTACAACTTCTGCTATGTCAACAGTTTGGTGGACTCTCCCATTTCTGTCATCTACTGTTGTCAATGTCTCACTACTAAAATGAGATCCATCAATCGCCTCTTTGGTGTCCATTTGTACTGAGGACAAATCCCCAGACTCACCAGATAATATATCTGAATAAGGAGCCTGGGAACTCTGGTCCATGGCTGCAAGCAGAGATGATCCAGAGATTCGGTACCTGAAATTTATGTACAAAACTAAATGGTTAGGCAGAATATTTGATGACAGATATTGGAAAGGCAAGGAAAGTTGCACCCTACATTACCTATGTTCACGATGAGCTATCAAGTCTTCAATAGGGCCTGACGCAAGAACTTCGTGTTGACCTGTACATTTATTGACAAAATTAAATATCATACTAGGCATTTACTCGACAAGTGCAGAGGGGGCGCAAAATATAAAAGTTTGCATTTACTTTTACGAGCTACTAAAGAATCCCATAGGCGAGTAGCCTTCGAAACTAAATGGGAATTCTGACTCGAACTTGATACGAGATCATCCCATTGTTCTCCTTCCAATTTGACTTTATTCTTAAGTCATGCAGCTTTTCCAGCTCTTGTTGCAAATAAGCCTGAATTCAGGTTTTACATTATAATCTCTTAAGAGAAAGATGCATAAGGAAATGTCTAGACTGGGAGAGGTAATACGAACTATATCTAAATAAACTTGGAAAATAGACTTCAGCTATTGATGCACCTCTTCAGCGCATAAACCCACGAAACTCGGCAGTCATTTCATGAGCCAAATTAGACCACATCGCCTGCCGTTGCACAGCATTTCTGCACTTTCTAAAAATTTCCTTCTTTCAAGGGCTATTCTTGCCTGTTAAAGACCAAAGACTCCACTAAGTTACTTAAGACAAAGTGGTGTATCAACCAAGAACATGAAAGGAAAAACAATAATAAAACATAATATAATCAAGTTATTAAACATTTTATAATCATGATGAGCAATGATTTAATGAATTGCAGACGAATTGGTCAGAAAAAACAAGGTATGAACCGTCTGATACTTTTGTACCACGTCAAAAGTCTTAGAAACAATTACTTCCTCCGTTTCATATTAAGTGTCTTGTTCTAAATATTTCTCTGTCTTAAATTATTTGTCATTTTAGAATTTCGAAAGAACATCAGTGTCATTTGTACAATAACATAGCATCCTTATTTATATGTATCTCAAGTTCTAAACTACTTTACATTAATTAGTCATTCCACCTAACCCCAATAACAAGGACATTTTAGTCAAAAAGGATTATTTTACTTTGGAAATGGATGCAATCAATAATTTCTTATGACATGAAGGGAGTACACCAAGGAAACAACTGTCTTTTGTAAAACATCAGAGTTCAGACTAACATTTTTTGACTCCACAGAGAACATGACAAGCTCCTCATAAGTGTATCTATTATCACAATGATGATACAAGAACATAACGAGAACCAATTCATTCTTTCTTAAAATGTTATGGATTATTACTAATACCTTTGTAACTGGAAGTAGAGTAGCTGCATGTGAGAATGCTACATCAGTCAATGGCGTAGGCAGTGGATTAGAAGCTATCTGAAGTAAATGTCCGTCGATGAACCTCTCTCAAGGCATGCAACGAAAGTTGCCACAAAAGTTCAACAAACCTACATTAATATGAAACATTCAAATGATTTAGAAATGTTTTCATAGGGAAAAGGTAAGTATTATGTAATAATGAGTGTGGTAAGGATATATGATAAATAAAGAGTGAGTTAGGATTAAGGCATGCAACGAAAGTTGCCACAAAATCTCAACAAACCTACATTAATATGAACATTCAAATGATTTCAGAAATGCTTTCATAGGGAAAGGTAAGTATTATGTAATAATGAGTGCGGTAAGGATATATGATAAATAAAGAGTGAGTTAGGATTCTTAGTTGGCATGTTAGTTATGCTTAGTAGTATAAAATAGTGATGTTAGTGAATTGTATTATGTGAGAATATTGAAAAGAACAATCACAAAACACAAATACAAATCACAAATCAACTCAACCTTCTGCAATCAACAATTACATTCAAATACCAACCTAGGTCCACAACAAGTAGCAAGTGAAGAAACCCTCGAATTGCTTCTAGGAAGCGCTCCTTGTGACTCAAGCTCACTAATAATCCCTTGCACAACCTACCAAACACATTACACCACACCGTTCAAAATCATTCCACCAAATCCATTCAAATTCACAACAACAACAAAAATCCAAATAAAATACAAAATAATAATCTATACCTTACGAAAATCACGTGATTGAGCGGAATCGAAAATCGGCCAAACTTTATCGAAATCCTGAAAGATCCACACAACAAAAGCAAGTTAAAGCAACAGATCAAAGAGAAACAACGAAAATGCATAAGAATCTTGAGAGAGAGAGTGAAAAAATACTTTGAGATGAATTGGTCCTCGAAGAGAAGAGAGAATGAAATACAGAAGCTGTTCTCCTAATTTAGGGTTAGAATGGCGAAATGCTCCAACACGAGGAGTTGAATTCGATGTTCCGATTCCGATAACAGATGGATCCAAACCTAAAATCAGACAATTCGTATACATTTCACTTTTAGTTTATTTTCGTTCTCTCTCTGTCCATCGTCATTACCTTCTTAAACGCACGTTTGTTCCGCCGTGGAAAATACTCAAACGCGCGATTAAGAAAAAAGCTATAATTTGCTTTTCTTTTTTTCTTCTTTCTTTCTGCGTTTTTCTTTCACTGTCTGTGTTTTTTTTGTTTTTTTTTTATTTTTTTGAATATTTTTATTTTTTTCTTGGGGAAATGGGTCCTTGTGTTGATTGTAAATTGCGAAACGATGTCGTATGGATGGTGTTTTTTGAATTTTTTGGAGGATAGTGGAAGGTTAACACTGTTTTGGGGTAAAGTAGATTGCCGGTCGTTGCCGGCACGACTTGTTGTCGTTTTGCACAACAATTTTTTACTCTATCTTCTTCTACCTATATTTTTTTTATCAATATATATTTTACTTTGTAGTATCTTTCTTTTTCTTAAAGGAAATTTTATTATTGATTTACAGTAGAAATTCAATAATTCATTTTGTTGTGGAATTTTAAAGTTAGTTGAAAACCAATTTAAAACTTTTTATTACAATTTTTTTTCTTGCATAATGATGAAAACTAGAAAAACACCCGTGCTATTAATATATTATAAAATTTTGTAAAATATATTATATATTTGATTAATTAAATAAATATAAAATAATTAATTAATATAATTGAAATGAAATAATATCTATAATATAAAAAATTTATTAAATAATTAAATACTTACGACATTTATCATAAGTGTGATGTTTGTTTTTATATATGTGCATCTAATTATTAAAAGATTTAAATGCATTTTGGTCTCTTAATTTTGATGTTTAAATAATTAGTCTTATATTACAAAACATGTATTTTGGTAATCTTGATGGCCTTTGAATTTTTGTAATCCCTTTCCCTTTTGCAGATGTGGTATTGATGATTGGAATAAAAAAATATTTTTTAATAGGTGATAAGGATGACTAGGATACCATTGATTAATATGTTTTTAAATGAATTAATATTTAATAAATTGAATTAATATGTTTCTAAACTAATTAATTAATTAAAACTTTTAAAATTAGAATCACTAAGTTTTAACCCATCCCTTATAAGCAAGGTCCAATATACATATTACATTTTAAATTGTGTCTATTAGCTTTATAAACATTTCATTTATTCTAACCAAAATAATGTGGGACTATTAGGTAAGCACTTGGTCCACCTCATTTCTCAATCAACATATTATATGCCCATAACTCCAATTTCCTGCTATCTTGTCAAGCTAGTGAATCTGAAACATTTCCATTGAGAAATGGTTGCAAGAATGAATCGGATTCTACGAGTTCAGCTGTTGGTCACGACATTGTTGGTGATAGAGAGATAAAGATAGTTCAAAGTGGCAGTATAAAGGAAAGAGAAACTTAGACATACAAGTAAAAACATAAAACAAGTCTATAGAAATTACGCGGTCATGGATGGAGAATCCAATGCTTATTTAACAAGAACAGGGAACTCGATGGATTCTGTCAAGGTGTCGGTCAGAAATAGAAAGTTGATTGGAACGACACATGTGTATCCAATGCTTCATACAATTGTAATTCTCAAATCAAGTCCAAGCCTATTGTTGAACGTCAAGAAGTATAAGGGTTTCGGGACCTAGGCATGCATATTAGGGGTACAACACCATAAGCAAAACAGTTGCTGAATGGGATCTCTTGCACCTCAGAGATCACTTCTTATCGCCAATCGCGTTTTACCATTAACTCGAGATATGAAATGACAGATTTTCCTAGAAAAAGTTGTACTTCGGATGGGACATTATATGATGTTAAACTAGAAGTAAATTCAGTTATCGCCCGCAACACGTCCCTTTGGTTTCTCTTGTGAGTAAAGTGAAGAACAAAGCATTTATCGGACACCCTTTGACAATTAAGGTATTGGAAGAAGGTCATTGTGAAAAAATATTGAGCGGCAATCTTGTCAAGCTAGTGAATCTGAAACTTTTCCATTGAGAAATGGTTGCAAAAATGAATGGAGTTATGGGCAAATAATATGTTAATCGAGAAATAAGGTAGGCCAAGTGCTTACCTAATAGTCCCACACTGTTTTGGTTAGAAATAAATTGAGTGTTTATAAAGCTAATAGACACAACTTAAAATATAATATGTATATTGGGCATTGGTTATAAATGGATGGGTTAAAACCCAGTAACTCTAATTTTAAAAGTTTTAATTAATTAGTTTATAAACATATTAATTCAATTTATTAAATATTAATTCATTTAAAAACATATTAATTAATAATTATCCTAGTCATCCTTACCACCTAATTAAAAAATATTTTTTAATCTCAATCATCAATTCCACGTCTGCAAAAGTGGATGGGGACTACAAAAATCCAAAGATCATCAAAATGAAGGGACCAAAATCGCAGATTTTGTAATAGGGAGACCAATTGTTTAAAACACTCAAACTAGGAGAACCAAAAGTGCATTTAAGCCTTATTAAAATTAGTGTTTATTAATTTAAAGTAGACTTGATTGGTTGGTTTAAAAATTTGTTTTGTATTTTATTTTTAATTTTTAATAACAACATTTTTTTGTTCCAGCGTTCCATGTTTGTTTTAGCGTGGTATGCAAACAGAAACTGACTTAGAACTTTTGTTCCCCCTTAATCCAGTATGACCTTAGTGTACTATTTCAACCTTAATTCTCTCTCTAAGTCAATCTTCTTCATCGTTAGCAGGTTGTTGAACATTCATATTCTTCTTCAACCCTAATTCCCTTTCGAGCAGTCATCATTCTCATTTGAGCTTAGCGTATTTGTTCCCAATTTTATCGCCATTCATCCTCTTTGTGTTTAAAAATATTGGTGGAAGCAAAACTTCATCCATTGTAACTCGAGTGGACTGAGTTTTCCCATATGTGAATGTAACGAACCAATGAAGATGTGGGTATCAAACACCATAGATAACCGAATGAAATTTCTGGATATATCATCATTCAGGGGTAAGTTTATGTTCATGATGTTCTTCGCTTTTAACTTAACATTTTCTCTTATAGTTGTTCTGAATCTAATTGAATAGTGGGGTAAGATGTGAATTTTTCATGTGGGACGATGAAGTTGGTCAGGTTCAAATAACTCAAAAGATTCTCACAAATTGCTGCAATTGTGAAATGACAATGGCTTATTTGAGAGAATATGCGAAGGACCTGGTAAGGAAGTTGGGACTGAATTTGGCAAGCAGATTGGTGCAGAATTTAGTTCAAAGAAGCTTGAAATGGAGAAGAACAAAAGTTATTGGTTAATGATTTCATTGTATTGTCTTGGATTTTGCTCTCTATTGCTGTTAAGTTAAAGTAATTTATAATGTATCAGCAATGTTAATGTGATATATAATGGAAATAGCATAATTGAGTAATACTTATGGAACATATAGTGTATAAGTCAAAACAAAGTGGCATTTAAAGTGCATAGATAGTAAGTGATAGCACCAAAACATACTACATATTTGACTAAGATTACATATGTTTTACCTGTTGGTGTAAGCCCTAGAGGCCAATACCTTTGGTACTTGTATCGAATTATTCATTAATAATAAAAGGGTTTTTTCTTTATTATTTGTTTAATAAAGTCCATAGAATAGCTAGTCCCTTTAATGTATCAAGTGTGACTTAATCATGAGATCCATTAAACATAAGAACAATATTCTTAAAGTATCAGTAGCCGAGCTTTGTTATGAAGTGGGATAACACTAAAGCATTAAGACTATTATGTATATAGACTGATGATCACTCTCATGGATCATGGATAAGGAGTTATCAAGTCTTAAACATAGGTATGAATATTAAGAGTAATATTTATACTAGATTGATCTGCTATGAGAATACTATATAGAATGTTATGCAAAGTGTCATAAGTTATTCTCATGGTGATAGTGGTGTATGAAGGTGAGAAAAAAAAAAAGAAGGGGGGGTTTGAATGTTTGAAAAATAAGCGCTTTTGCAAAATGAAATCACACAATGATTTATACTGGTTCGCTTATAACACAAAGCTCCAGTCCACCCGGCCAAGGTGATTTCGCCTTCACAAGGACTTAATCCACTAATCTTGAAAGATTACAAACAACCTAAGAGAGAAGAAAATCTCTTAGTCCTCTCAAGTCTACAGACTACAAAGAGTCACTTGAGGAAATCAAACAAATAAAAGATACAAGATATGTAATCTAGAGTGCTTCTAGTTAAGCAAGTATTACAAACTTAAGAACAAATTTTTCACTTGATAAGCAAAAGCTTAGTGAAAATCTTTGAAGAACAAAGATGTTTTTTCTGAGCGTGATATAGTTTCAGTATAGTTTTGGCTAGTGATTTCTTGCTTACTGAAAGTTGATTTCTTCTCTATTTATATAGGAGTTGAAGTAGTGTTGAAATAGAGTTGAAGTAGCGTTGAATCTGGTGGATATAAAGATGTAGTTACGCCATTCCATAAATAGCTTCTGCAGGAGACTTTTCTCTTAGAAGTGACTACTTACCACAAGTAGTATCTTCTCTCTTGGAAGTGGAGATTAACGTCTCTTTCTAATTGAGGAAATCCATTTGCAGAACTTTAACTTGGCTTAAACGTTACTTCATGATTAACAATTCTGATTAGAGTCTTCGTGTATCTGGGAATCTGGCTTCTGATGTTATCTCTTGAAAGTTCAGATGGCGATGATAACTTCAGAGTTTACAGAAGGCATTTGTTCAGAGTTAGAGCTTCTAGACCTTACTTCATGTTCAGATGCTTCTGATACTTTGCAGTTTTGTCCAGAGTCAGAGCTTCTTGAAACGAGATTCCACTTTAGATGCTTCTGATACTTGATAATTTGTATCTGATCTTGTTGTGCATCTGATGACATCATCAGATTTATTTCTTCTTTCTTTAGAACCCTGCACACTTAGAAACTTTTCGTTAGGGTGCCATTTTTGGTTTCATCCTTTGTTATCATCAAAATCAAGGAATCTGTTGTAGAACAATTTTTGTTCTTACAATCTCCCCCTTTTTGATGATGACAAAAACAACTTAAAATAGCAGATGAAACATGAATAAAATAAGATCAGATAGACAGAAGCTCCCCCTGAGTTAGTGCTAGGGAGTTCAGAAGTTCTTACCAGAGCTTTTCAAGTAATGAGATTTCTGAAACTTTCTGCAAATTCTTAAATTTTAATGTTAGAGTTATTTAATCAAAGCTATTTATATCAGAGCTATTATATCAGAGCTATTTCTACAATTGTTGCAGAATGCTTAAGGTTTTAGACATAATTTTCATCAGAGCTATTTAATAATTTCTCCCCCTTTTTGGCATAATCAAAAAGGCATAAAAAATAAAAAAAAATAATAAAGAGAAAAACACTTCATTAAAAAGCACAAAGGCAAACAACAGTCAAAAACATCAGATTCAAGGAAGAATATCAGAGCTAAAAAGAAGTCAGAAGCAAAAACACTAGGCAAGCAAACACAAAGTAAATCCTAAGTGCCTAAGGGTTCGGAGGTTGAGGAAGTCTCTGAAGCAACATGGCAAACATGTTCTGGATGTTTTCATTCAAAGCATCTTGCTTGTCCATCCTGGCACGGAGCTCATTCTGATCTTTCTTGATCTCTTGCTGATCTTGCTTTATCTCTTTCAGGGTGTTAAGAATCAGAGGGATCGCAGAGGAAGACTCCCCCTGAATCAGAGCCTGCTGAGCTTCAGCTTCAGCAGCAGCTTGGGCTTCGGCATCCGCCTGAGCCTTGGCTTCAGCTTCCTGAATCCTTAGAAGTTTGCTTCCTTAGCAAGTCGTTCTTCTTCTAACCTCTTTGCTTCTTCTTCAGCTTCTTTAGCCAATCTTTCCTTCTCTAATCTTTTGGCCTCAGCTTCTCTGGCCAATCTCTCTTGGAGCCTTTCCTCAGCATCTCTGATGTAGCCATTTCTGACTTGTTCAGAGATACTCTTCAGCCTATAAGACTCAGAGGTCATCCAACTAATGACTCTGTCCAGTGTGTCTAACAGATTTAGGATCATCACTAACTTCAGAGTTTTTAGCCAGAGACTTGACTTTGGACTGAAGCTTCTGCAACTGTATAATGGTCTCCTCAAGGGTAGGTATGGTAAGTTCAGGTCAGGTTCAGGTGAATGAGGTGGAGAGTTTTGAGGGCTGAGATTTAGAGGTTGAGGTTCAGATTCTGCTTCTGGTTGAAGTTCAGAATCTGCGTCTGGTTGAAGACTAGGGATGAAGCATAGTGGATTTAGGTCTAAAGGGTCAGAGTCTGGTCCAGGTACAGCGGGAATAATTGGTGGAGTGATGTAAGGATCAGATGGTCGAATTACAAATGGTGAGTTTCAGAGGGTGTGGTGGTTGTTTGTGTGGTGGAAGGAAAGTTTGATTTTCAGAGGAGAGGTGTTGTTTGTTGTGGAATAGAAGTTCGGAGGGTGAGGTTACTTCAGTTTGTGTTTGAGTTTGTGGGGCGAATTTTCTAGCATAAATTTCAGCTATGTGGGGATTTTGGGTCAGAAGGTTTGTGGATGATGATGAAGAAACACTAAAGTATGGGGGTGTTTCTGGTTCAGAGGATGAGGAAGAGCTGTGGTGATATAGTTGATTAGGGTCAGAGGTTGTTGTGAAATTACGAGCAACTTTAGAACAGGTGGAGGTTGAGAGGTTTGATGGTTGAAGGAGGGATTTCAGGGTGTAAATAAGGGAGGTGTTGGGAGAGGAGTAGAAGAGGCCATCATAGGTATTACAGAAGTAACAGGAGGAATAGACTTACCAGAAGAAGAGATTTTCAGAGGAGCTGGAGCTTTGGTTCCAGAAGATTCTCCAAGTCTGGGTTTCTTTGCCTCCTTGCTTCCTCAGCTATCTTCTTCTCAGAAAGACCTCTTTTGTATATGACCAAATCTTCTTCTGAATCCAAAAGGTCTTCAATTCTGAAATCAGAAATATCAATACCTTCATCAAGCAGACGCTGAAGGTAGATAGCAATGGCATCTCTGGGTTCATTCTTGAAGAACCTTTCAAGGCCATGAGGCATCTTCTCTGATCTTTCAGAGCTTCCAGGACACATCCATAGTGGGCTTGACTCTGATCTCCTTGATGATTCCATGCTTTGAGATTTTTGGCATTCAGAGGCCTCCCAGTTTCTATAGCCAGATCATCCATCAGCTTGGCCTTTTCCAGCTGGTCAACCAATCCATGCTCAATGAAGACATCAGAAAGCAGTCTTCCCAGAGGGATGTAAGATCTTGGCTTCAAGCTGTTTCTGGAGTCTTTGACAGAATCCCTTAGATATTTGAAAAGAAGAACAGGGAGATTGATCTTGATACCTTTCTGAATGCAATATAAAATGAGTTTCTGATCAGCATTAATATAATCAGAGGAGTTGGAGGCTGGGCGATGGGTGAATAGTTCCAGAATTATTTTCAGCCAAACTCGGAGGTTGATGAAGCTCCTTTTCTTAGAGGGATTTCCCTCAGCGTTGCTTTGAAGATAGTTGGTTGATAACCTCAGTGATGCGTTTTGACCTAGGAGGAATGTTGTAAATCCTCTTTCCTCCAGTAGTCTCCATGTTCAGCAAGGAAGCAATTGATGCTTCAGTGATGACAATCTTTACTCCCAGAACAAAAGAAACAATGAACTGGTCATCTGCATCAGCATGTCTCCAAAATTCTTTGACAAGAAGGGGGTAAATGGGACCATAAAGCCTGTTGAAGTAGTTCTCCTGAAGGTGAGAAAAACAAGAAAGGGGGGGTTTGAATTGTTTGAAAAATAAGCGCTTTTTGCAAAATGAAATCACACAATGATTTTATACTGGTTCGCTTATAACACAAAGCTACTCCAGTCCACCCGGCCAAGGTGATTTCGCTTCAACAAGGACTTAATCCACTAATCTTGAAAGATTACAAACAACCCCTAAGAGAGAAGAAAATCTTAGTCCTCTCAAGTCTACAGACTACAAAGAGTCACTTGAGGAAATCAAATAAAAATTAGATACAAGATGTGTAATCTAGAGTGCTTCTAAGAAAGCAAATATTACAAACTTAAGAACAAATTTTTCACTTGATAAGCAAAAGCTTAGTGAAAATCTTTGAAGAACAAGGATGTTTTTCTTGAGCGTGATATGATTCAGTATAGTTTTGGCTAGTGATTTCTATTTTACTGAATGAGATTTCTTCTCTTTATAGGAGTTGAAGTAGAGTTGAAGTAGCGTTGAATCTGTTGGATATTGAGATGTAGTTACGCCATTCCATTAATAGCTTCTGCAGTAGACTTTTCTCTTAGAAGTGACTACTTACCACAATTAGTATCTTCTCTCTTGGAAGTGGAGATAACGTCTCTTTCTAATTGAGGAAATTCATTTGCAGAACTTTAACTTGGCTTAAACGTTACTTCATCATGATTACAATTTGATTAGAGTCTGTGTATCTGGAGAATCTTGCTTCTGATGTTATTTCTTGAAAGTTCAGATGGCGCTGATAACTTCCAGAGTTTACAGAAGGCATTAATTCAGAGTCAGAGCTTCTAGACTTTACTTCATATTCAGATGCTTTGATACTTTGTAGTTTTGTCCAGAGTCAGAGCTTCTTGAATGAGATTCCACTTTAGATGCTTCTGATACTTGAGATTTTGCATGATCTTGTTTTGCATCTGATGACATCATCAGATTTGTTTCTTCTTTCTTTAGAACCCTGCACACTTAGAAACTTTTCGTTAGGGTGTCATTTTTGGTTTCATCCCTTTGTTATCATCAAAATCATGGAATCTGTTGTAGAACAATTTTTGTTCTTACAATCTCCCTTTTTGATGATGACAAAACAAATAAAATTATCAGATGAAACATGAAAAATATTAGATCAGATAGACAAAAGCTCCCCCTGAGTTAGTACTAGGGAGTTCAGAAGTTCTTACCAGAGCTTTTCAAGTAATGAGATTTCTGAAAACTTCTGCAAATTCTTAAATTTAATGTTTAGAGTTATTTAATCAGAGCTATTAATTAATCAGAGCTATTTTTATCAGAACTATTTCTATAATTGTTGCAGAATGCTTAAGGTTTTAGACATAATTTTCATCAGAGCTATTTAATAATTTCTCCCCCTTTTGGCATAATCAAAAAGGCATAAAAAAAAAAAAGAATAATAAAGAGAAAAACATTTCATTAAACAGAAGCACAAAGGCACAAAAGCATGCAAAACATCAGATCCAAGAAAATATCAGAGCTAAAAAGAAGACAGAAGCAAAAACACTAGGCAAGCAAACAAAATAAATCTAAGTGCCTAAGGGTTCGGAGGTTGAGGAAGTCTCTGAAGCAACATGGCAAAACATGTTCTGGATGTTTTCTCAAGGCATCTTGCTTGTCCATCCTGGCACGAAGCTCATTCTGATCTTTCTGATCTCTTGCTGATATTGCTTTATCTCTTTCAGAGTGTTAAGAATCAGAGGGATCGCAGAGGAAGACTCCCCCTGAATCGAGCCTGCTGAGCTTCAGCTTCAGCAGCAGCTTGGGCTTCTGCATCTGCCTGAGCCTTGGCTTCAGCTTCCGAATCCTTAGAAGTTCTGCTTCCTTTGCAGTCGTTCTTCTTCCAACCTCTTTGCTTCTTCTTCAGCTTCCTAGCCAATCTTTCCTCCTCTAATCTTCTGGCTCAGCTTCTTAGCCAGGCTCTCTTGGAGTCTTTCCTCAGAGTCTCTGATGTAGCCATTTCTGACTTGTTCAGAGATACTCTTCAGCCTATAAGACTCAGAGGTCATCCAACTAATGACTCTGTTCCAGTGTGTCCTAACAGATTTAGGATCATCACTAACTTCAGAGTTTCTAGCCAGAGACTTGATCTTCTGGACTGAAGCTTCTGCAACCTGTATAAATGGCCTCCTCAAGGGTAGGTATGGTAAGTTCAGGTTCAGGTTCAGGTGGAATGAGGTGGAGAGTTTTGAGGGCTGAGATTTAGAGAGTGAGGTTCAGTTTCTGATTTGGTTGAGGTTCAGATTCTGCTTGAAATTCAGAATCTGGTTCTGGTTGAAGACTGGGGGATGAAGCATAGAGGGGGTTTAGGTCTAATGGGTCAGAGTCTGGTCCAGGTACAGCGGGAATAATGGTGGGGTGATATAAGAGGTGCTGGGATCAGATGGTTGAGTTTCAGAGGGGAGAGTTGTGTTTGGTGTGGTGGAAGTGAAGTTTGGAGTGGGGAGGTTACTTCAGATTGTCTTGTGGGTTGTGGAGCGAAATTTTTAGCATAAATTTCAGCTATTGTTGGGGATTAGGGTCAGAGGTTTCTTGATCAGAGGACTCATGATCAGATAACTCTTGGTCAGAAGAAGGGGAAAGGTAAGGGGGTGATTCATATTCAGAAGATGAGGAAGAAGAAGTGCTTTGGTGGGTTTGTATAGGTTGAGGGAGGAATGAAGGTTCTAGCAATGTTTAGAACTGGTGTTGGTTGGGAGGTTCTGGTGGATTGAGGGTGGTATTTCAGGAGGTGGTTTATATTGGTTGTGGAAGAGAGAGGGTTAGAGGAAGCCATTATAGATGCAGAGGAGACAGGAGGAATAGACTTACCAGAAGAGACATTCAGAGGTGCTGAAGTTTTGCTGCCAGAAGTTTCTCCAAGTCCGGCTTTCTTGCTCTCTTGCCTCAGCAGTATATTGTTTCTCAGAGGACACCTCTCTTGTATCTGACAAGATCTTTACAGAGTCCAGACAGTCTTCAAGGCGGGAATCAGAAACATCAACACCTTCTTCCAGCATACGATGAAGATAGAGGGCAAACAGCGTCTCTGGGCTCATCTTGAAGAATCTGACCAGGCCATGAGGCATCTTCCTCTGATCTTTTAGACATTCCCAGGCAATCCATGTGGGCTTGACTCTAATGTCTTTGATGATTCCATACTCTTCAGGTTTCTGGCATTCAGAGGCTTTCCCACGTCAATTGCCAGATCATCATACATCTGGTCTTTCTCAGATCATCTACAAGCCATGCAATGAAGACATCAGAGAGCAATCTTCCAGAGGAATGTAGGGATCTGGGTATTTATTCCTTGTTTCTCTGACTGAATCTCTCAGATATCTGAAGAGAAGAGTAGGGAGGTGATCTTGATACCTTTCTGGATGCAGTACAAAATGCATTTCTGATCTTGCATTTATGTAATTGAAGAGTTGGAGGCTGGACGATGATGGATTGTTCCCAGAATGTCTTCAGCCAACTCGGAGGTTCTGATGAAGCTCCTTGTTCTTAGAGGGGTTCCTTCAACATTAGGTTTGAAGATTGTAGGGGTTGATGACTTCAGTGATGCGCTTTGACCTTGGAGGAATGTTGTAAATCCTTTTACTCCACTACTTTCCATATTCAACAGAGGGCAATGGATCCTTCTGTGATCACTATCTTCACTCCCAGAACAAAAAAAACCAATGAATGGGTCAGCATCTGTGCCATCTCCAGAACTCTTCACCAGAAGAGGTAGATTGGACCATAAAGCCTGTCGAAGTAGTTTTCCCAACCTTGCTTGCGAAGATCTTCAGTAAGATCAACACCGTTCTTCTCAAGTTCTCAAAATCTACCAGCGATTCAAACAGTACATCCAAACCTTCAAAGGAGTTGAAAGATGAAATGTTTGTTCACGGTCAAGAATGTGAGGTTCTTTATAAAATGGGGTTGTGGTGACGCTTTATAACCGTGGGGTTTGAGTGTTTGAGGTTTGGGATTGGAACTAGATTCCACTTGTTGAGAATGGTTGAAGAGTTCTGTTGTTGAGCGTCCATGTTGAGAAGATGATGGAGATGAAGAAGATGAAGAAGTGCAGAGAATTCAGAGAAAAGGGTTTAGGGTTTTAGAGTGAGTGAGAGTGATAAGTGTGAAAAGTGAGAGGAAAAGTGTTTATATATAAGGGTAAAAACACATGCAAAAGAACCACTACCAGCCGTTAGCACAAAAACCAAAATAGCACGTTTGGGGGGGAAAAATGATTACAGCTCATTAATGAATGTCTAATCCCAACAGTAAGCACACTGCGCGAGGAGATTTCAGCGTTCTGACCTTTGTTTCCTTTGACAGCTGTCTAGAAGTTCTAGGGTTAGACGCATGTTCCCCACGTGTTGATGTATTTGATCTTCAGGAATACCAAAGGAGTCTGAAGATTTCTAATCAGATATCTTTTAACTTGGTAGAAGTATCAGAGGCAGAGAGAAGTGTATTTGTTTTTATCAGAGTCTCATTTACATGTTCAGAGCCAAATTTTACTCAGGGCAATTTTAATGTTCAGATTTTCTAAGATAAAAGAAATCTATCTTCAGCTAGAGGCTTAGTAAGGATATCTGCCCATTGATGTTCTGTATCAATGAACTTCAGCGTTACTATCCTTTTCTGAACATAGTCTCTAATAAAATGGTTTTTATTTCTATGTGTTTGGCTCTGGAATGTAGACTGGATTCTTACTTAAACAAATAGCAGCAGTATTATCACAAAAGATAGGAATGTTACTCTCAAATATCTGAAGATCTTCTAGCTGATGCTTCATCCAGAGCATCTGAGTTGTGCACAGTGATGCTGAGATGTATTCTGCTTCTGCAGTGATTAGAGAATTGTTGACTGTCTTTTGCAGCCCAGGAGATTAAGTTGTTTAGAAGCTGACAATTTCCAGAAGTACTTTTCGTTCTATTCTATCTCCTGCATAATCTGCATCACAATAACCAGAAAGCTATATTCTGATGTTTTCTCATACATCAGGCCCAGGTTAGGAGTTCCTTTCAGATACTTAAGAATTCTCTTAACAGCTGTTAAATGAGATTCTCTAGGATCTGATTGGAATCTCGGCACAAAGACAGACGCTGAAGAGAATATCAGGACGAGTAGCAGTCAGATACAGAAGAGAGCCTATCATACCTCGATAGAGCTTCTGAACAACAACCTTGTTGCTTACTTCTTCCTTCTCCAGAATGCAAGTTGGATGCATAGGAGTTTTGCAGATTTGCATTCAGTCATATCAAACTTCTTCAGAACGTCTTTAATGTACTTGCTTTGATAAATGTACGTGGACTTCTGGGGTTGATTGATTTGAATTCCCAGAAAGAAACTTAGTTCTTGCATTAAACTCATTTCAAATTCTGGCTGCATTAACTTAGAAAATTCTTGGCAAACAGAGATATTAGCAGAACCAAAAATAATTCATCAACATAAATTTGGCATATCATGAATCATTATTAAGGTTTTTAAGAAGAGTGTAGACTCAACTTTCTCTGATAAAATTTGTTCCAGAAGAAAATTGCTCAGACGTTCATACCAAGCTCTGGGAGCTTGTTTAAGTCCATATAAAGATTTCTTAAGTTTGAAAACATGTTCTGGAAAGTTTGAATTTTCAAAGCCTGGAGGTTGATTAACATACACTTCTTCTGAAATATAAACATTAAGAAATGCACTCTTGACATCCATTTGGTATAATTTGATAGAATGATTAATAGCAAAAGATACAAGAAGACGAATAGATTCTAACCTCGCGACTGGAGCAAAAGTTTCATTATAATCAACACCTTCTTGTTGACTATAAACCTTGGCTACCAGTCGTGCTTTGTTTTGACAAACTTTCTTTCTCGTTCAGTTTGTTTCTGAAAACCCATCTGGTTCCAATGACATGAGGCCTCTGGGTTTTGGAACGAGATCCCAGACATCATTCTTGGAGAATTGATCTAACTCTTCTTGCATAGCTGCCACCCAATCGTTATCTTGAAGAGCTTCATCACGGGAGGCTCAATCAGCTCATCAGAGACACTAGTCCCAGAGGAATATCTCAGAAGTTCTGAAGGTAGATCTGGTTCTAACAGGTTCATCTTTGTTTCCCAAGATCAAATCTTCAGATACGTTAATGCGACTTTTAACTTTCCTTGGAATTTCTGGAGATTTAATTTCTTCAGAGTCTGGGGTGACAGTTGCTTGGGAGTTTTCTCAGATTCTACCAGAGTGATCTCTAAATCTGCAACTTTTCAACTAGCTTTGACTTTCAGGGGTCAAGCTTATCATCAAATCTAACATGAATTGATTCCTCCACAATTTTGGTTTCTGTGTTTGTATACTCTATAGCCTTAGAGCGTTTGAGTATCCTAACAAATACCTTTCTGTGCTTTGGAATCAAAACTTGTTCGATGTTTCTTAGTATTTAATATAAAACAAATGCATCCAAAAGGATGAAAATATGAAATGTTGGGTTTTCTTCCCTTACACAGTTCATAGGGAGTCTTATCCAGAATAGGTCTAATAGAGATTCTTCTGAATGTAAACACGCTGTATTTACAGTTGGCCCAAAAGTGGCTTTGCTACATTTGTTCATTGATCATGGTTCTGGCCATTTTTGGAGGTCCTATCTTCCTCTCTACAACTCCATTTTGTTGTGGAGTTTCTAGGGCAGGAGAAATCATGGGATATTCCATTAGAATCAAATAATTCTTCAAAATCTTTATTTTCAAATTCTCACCATGATCACATTCTGACTCTAACAATTTTAGAGTCAAATTTTTTTGCACTTTAGAGCAGAAACTGGTGAAACAGAGGAGACTCACTCTTTGCTTTAGGAGGAATTTACCATGTCCAGCGGCTGTAATCATCAACGATTACTGTCCTACTTCTTCATGACTGATGCTGTTTTCACAGGACCAAATAAGTCAATGTGAAGAAGCTCCAGAGGCTGAGAGGTAGAAACAACATTTCTTTTTAAAAGATGTTTTTGAAAACTTTCCTTTTTGACAAGCTTCACACAGAGCATCTGAAGAAAACTTCAGTTTAGGTAAGCCTCTGACTAACTCAAGTTTAGTTAGCTGAGAAAGTTTTCTCATGCTAATGTGGCCTAAGGTCTATGCCATACCCAGTGCTCTTCGTGAACTGACATTAAACATTTAACATTTTGATCTTTTAAATCAGAAAGATTTATTTTATAAATGTTGTTTTTCCTCTTGCCTGTGACAAGGACAGAAGCATCGTTCTGACTAATGGCTTTACACGTTTTTGATTAAAGATACATCATAAACCATTATTCACTTAATGTTTGGATTTAATAACAAGTATGCATTAATCCTTCTACATAAAGAACATCAGATATAGAGGGAAGAGTACCGTACCAATAGTTCCGGAGCTCTGATCCTTCCTTTCTGATTCCTCCGAAGCCTACAAATTCAGCGTCTTTAAGTTCCAGGCTTTGGAACATAGACTTTCTTCCCGTCATATGTCGCGAGCATCCAGAGTCCAGGTACCATGACTGGTATTTGAACTTTGCTGCATAGGGATATCTGCAAAACTAGATAATCTTTTTTTCGGTACCCAGAATCTCTGGGTCCTTTTAGATTAGTTCCCAGAGTTTCTCACAACTTTGGGTTCTTCTAGCATTTTTAAATTTGTATTCTTGTGGTGTGTGTAGTGGATAGGAAAAGGAGATTTAATTTGAGCACTTGTAGGGTTTATCTTTTAGGGAATCATAAAACCAATTCCCTTTTATATTCTGACTTACTCCATAAATCATGGATGCCATAATACTCCTATCAATCCCATATTCAGAACTTTGAAAGGCTTCTTCATATTTATAAATAATTCATTTGAAGTTTGTGGTGCTGGAGCCAAAGTTTCTTCCATTCTAAGCTTTTTGTTTAGCTCCATCTCTTTCTATCATTAGAGATCTGATAGTATCATCTCTTGCTAGAATTGGTTGTCTCAAGTTCTACTACATACTTCAGATTTGCTTTAAGAAGGCCTTTAATGTCTTTATTTTTTGTTTTAATTTCTGAAGAGAGGTAAGAGTTTCTGATAACATGATTCTAAGTCAGATCTAGAAAGTTCAGAAAAAATACTCTTCAGATTCTTCATCTGAGCTGCTGGATGTGGTAGCCATAAAATGCTACGTTGGCTGTTCATCAGAGTCAGATTTGAGATCCTGATTCACTATCGTCC
Source organism: Lathyrus oleraceus (assembly GCF_024323335.1). NCBI lineage: Eukaryota > Viridiplantae > Streptophyta > Magnoliopsida > Fabales > Fabaceae > Lathyrus > Lathyrus oleraceus. The sequence goes on along the minus strand of NW_026113122.1, from coordinate 1,973 downwards.
AGGTGGCCATAATCCTTTCTTTGTTCTGAAGGTATTTCTTCTTGAAGCTTCTTTTCTAGGTTATTTTCTTCAGCTGGGGCATTCATTTCTGTAATGGCTGTTTCTTACATTCAAAACAGGTAATATCTTTATTAGGTTTACCTTTTGAAGTTGACTCTGATCGATCCTCTGGGTCTTGATCTTCTGAAGTTGTTGTTGTTCCTTCTTTTCCAGAGTGCTTAACTCTTCTGGTTAGTAAGGACAGTTCTTCTTCATCATCAGAGTCTTCATATCAGAGTCATCAGTGCTGCAGTTTTGCTTGAAGGGCTTGGTGTTCGGTCGACTTCCGTCTTTCAGGTCTGGACTTCAGCGCCACTGACTTGTTCCTTTTCTGAGGCTCATCCTCCTCTAGTTCTATCTCATGGCTTCTGAGAGAACTAACAAGTTCTTCCAGGCTGATATTGTTCAGATCCTTTGATAACTTCAGAGCAGTAACCATTGGTCTCCATTTCTTTGGCAGACTTCTGACTATCTTCTTAACATGATCTGCAGTCGTGTATCCTTTGTCTAGCACTTTAAGACCTGCAATAAGAGTTTGGAATCTGGAAAACATAGCTTCTATAGCTTCGTCATCTTCCATCTTGAAAGCTTCATATTTTTGGATCAGCGCCAGAGCCTTCGTCTCCTTGACTTGGGAGTTTCGTTCATGGGTCATCTTCGAGAGTCAAGTATATCTTTAGCCGTCCTTGTTGGTGATCTTTCGTATTCTTCGTTGTTGATATAGCATTTAGAAGTATTGTTCTGGCCTTGTGGTGATCTTGAAAACACGTTTCTGATCTTCTGACCTTTTGCTTCTGGGAACTTCAACTCATTTAAGATTGGAGGTTTGTTTCCATCTGTGACCCAATGTCCCAGAGGTCAGCATCATAACCCAGAAAAAAACTTTCGATTCTATCTTTCCAGTAATCAAACTTTTCTCCATCAAAAACAGGAGGCTTGGCATTGTAAGAATCTTTCTATTTGAGTGGGCCATTGTTTTTTTCGTTTATGATCTCTCTACCGGTTAAGGTTTGATTAGAAAATCAATAACAGAGCCGGAGCTCTGATACCAATTGAAGGTAGAAAAACAAGAAAGGGGGGGTTTGAATTGTTTGAAAAATAAGCGCTTTTTGCAAAATGAAATCACACAATGATTTTATACTAGTTCGGCTTATAACACAAAGCTACTCCAGTCCACCCGGCCAAGGTGATTTCGCCTTCAACAAGGACTTAATCCACTAATCTTGAAAGATTACAAACAACCCCTAAGAGAGAAGAAAATCTCTTAGTCCTCTCAAGTCTACAGACTACAAAGAGTCACTTGAGGAAAAATCAAATAAAAATTAGATACAAGATGTGTAATCTAGAGTGCTTCTAAGAAAGCAATATTACAAACTTAAGAAAATTTTTTCACTTGATAAGCAAAAGCTTAGTGAAAAAACTTGGAGAACAAGGATGTTTTTTCTGAGCGTGATATGATTTTCAGTATAGTTTTGGATAGTGATTTCTTATTTTTACTGAATGAGGATTTTTTCTATTTATAGGAGTTGAAGTAGAGTTGAAGTAGCGTTGAATCTGTTGGATATTGAGATGTAGTTACGCCATTCATTAATAGCTTCTGCAGTAGACTTTTTCTCTTAGAAGTGACTACTACCACAATTAGTATCTTCTCTCTTGGAAGTGGAGATTAACGTCTCTTTCTAATTGAGGAAATTCATTTGCAGAACTTTACTTGGCTTAAACGTTACTTCATCATGATAAATTTCTGATTAGAGTCTTGTGTATCTGGAGAATCGCTTCTGATGTTATTTCTTGAAAAGTTCAGATGGCGCTGATAACTTCCAGAGTTTACAGAAGGCATTAATTCAGAGTCAGAGCTTCTAGACTTTACTTCATATTCAGATGCTTCTGATACTTTTGTAGTTTTGTCCAGAGTCAGAGCTTCTTGAATGAGA
>NW_026113121.1:0-40406 GCF_024323335.1 Lathyrus oleraceus | reverse complement strand
CCTAAACCCTAAACCCTAAACCCTAAACCCTAAACCCTAAACCCTAAACCCTAAACCCTAAACCCTAAACCCTAAACCCTAAACCCTAAACCCTAAACCCTAAACCCTAAACCCTAAACCCTAAACCCTAAACCCTATATCGCTACCAGGATTTCACGATAACAAAACCGGGACTAAAGAGAATGTCAAAGAGAGGCAAAGTCAGAAGAGTTGTCACCGAATTTTATTTAGTTTACCTCTATCGGAGAGGAGAGGGGAAATAGTCGATAAAATCCTCGAAAAAGAGACGCGTACGGGAAGCGCTAAAAGAGAATAAGGAATCGGTATCGCAACCGAGATTTGGGTTCGGAAGTCGGTTACGTAAGGGGAAGGTATTAGCACCCCTTACGTCCATGGTACTCCATGGGAACCATTTGGGTTGTTTTACATCCATGAGATTTATCTATTATTGTTTTATTTTCAAAAGAATGTGTGAAAAAAGGGGGTGTTTTTTGTTATTATAGTGCTCGCCAAGGATTGTGGCCCTTGTGCCTACGTATCACTCATTCAGGGATGAGGAATCAGAGCTCCGTAGTTCGGAGTAGAAAATGTTTGTGTGTTGGTTGATTTTACCTTTGAGAAAAAGGTTTTCAGGATGATGCCCTAAGGCACAAAAAATGAGTTTGATGAGTTGTATTATTTTTACCTTGAACAAGGGTTTTATGAAAGAATGTTTGTGATTATATTGTACTAAAGTCTATGAGCGGAGGTGATTATTCTAGACAACAAGCCAAGCGTCTTGCGTCCAAATTAATCAGAGTAAGGGTAGGAATGCTTCATTCTCACTCATTCTCCACCACTTAAGGCTCGTGGCGCACAATAACAATCGTAATTATTAAGTGTTTTGAATTTGACTATAAAAATGTCACTTGACGTTGAATCAAGGGTTTGTTTTATTTAATTATGAAATTTGGCTTATGCAACATGAATGCAAAGTAATCAACAAGAAATTAAAGGGTCTCATTGTAAGGTAGCCCAAGAGAAAGCCTTTTGTGTGCAAAAGTGACCTAAGCTAAACAAAGGATAATGGTCTTACAAACATGTCCCCCTAAGGTGGTGCCATGATGTCATTCTTACAACATGCATGTAAGTTACGGATGAAAATCCAAGTGTTTACAAAGTATCACAAAGAGTAATGAAAAGGCCTCCAAGCAAAGGTCCTAAGATGAAATCCTCTAAGTCCAAGTTGATTAAGAGTGGAGTGAATATTTTTGGTCTTTATCATTTTATCATGTTTTTGTTATTTTTAATGTATGATGACAATAAAATAAATAACAAGTAAATAAACATGCATGATGAGTTTGTACAATGATGATGATAATAAGTACTTGAATGTAAATGAACAATAAAATAAATTGCAAGGAAGTAAAGTACAATAATATAAATGTTAGAAGTTAGTAGTTAATGGTTAGTGGTTAGTAGAATAACAATAAGCAAATAGAATAACAAGTTAATGTAAAGAGAATGGTTTCATCTATGTATCAAATGACCCAAATATGGATGAAATAGAGGCAATATATCAATGCCTCAAAGTATCATGAATGATCTATTGATCAACCATTAATAGGTTTGAAGTATTGAAGATTTAATCAACTCTAAACAACCATGGTCATGATCTAATAGAACTCATCAACCAAATAAATGTAACAACAAGTCAACAATAAATATTAAATGATAACAAGAAACAATGTAAAGGAAATGGTTTCATCTATGTATCAAATGACCAAAACATGGTTGAAATAGAGGCAACCTATCAATGCCTCAAAGTATCATGAAGGATCTATTGATCAATCATTAATAGGTTTGAAAGATTGAAGGTTTTATCAACTCTAAACAACCATAGCCATGATCTAATAGATCTCATCAACCAATAAATATAAATGATAACAAGAAATAAAGTTTGATTGAAAATGGTGGCTAAAAAGTAGTAAGAGCAAAAAATCCCCAAAAGGGTGTAAACCCAACAAAAACCACTTGTCTCAAAGTTGACTCAAATCTCTCTCAAAACACAACCCAAGAGTAAAAAACCATTTCCAAACACAAAACAAAACCAAAAAATGGCAAGGAGTTTGAGTCCAAAATATTACCAAGTATGTGGTGTGAAAACTAGGTTGTTGTTGTGTTTGAGTTTGAGAATGAAGCAAAAAGCTTGGAAGAGAATGGCTATGGTTATTATGGTAGAAAAAGGAAGGGAGGGAAGTTGTGTGTTTATGTGGTGGTGGTGAATGATTATGTAAGTGAAACAAGTTTTTACTGTTTTTGTTGTGTGGAAATGGTGGATTTTTACATGGTGGTTGGGTGGTTCAAAGAAGAAAAGAGGGTTTGGGTGAGTTAGGGTTTAGGTTGAGAAAAGGGAGCTTGAATGTGATTTGGACAAAGGTTTTGTGGCTTTCAAGCTTGAAAAATGAGTGGGGATAGTGCTCTATTTATAGGGGAAGCAAAGGGGTTGAAGTGGGTGAAAGAAAAGGTCTTCTGGGTAAAAAACAGATCTATTTCTATTGTCTGCGTAGGTGTAATCGGTTACCCTGATTAGGGTAATAGGTTACACGGTGCCAAAATGGCCAAAAAAAGCAGTTTTTGGTCTGGGTAATCGGTTACCCTGATTAGAGTAACCGATTACCCAATTTTTATTTTTATTTTTATTTTTTTTATTTTTTTTTAAATAATGAATGTATGCATGTGCAGTAGGGTCATTGATCAGATGAAAATTGTATCGGGGTAGGGTAAATTTTGGGGTATGACAGCTGCCCCTATTTAATCTTCTCGAACCTGAATGTTTAGATAGCAACGGCTTCCACATATCCAAGGTAAGAGAGGATTAAATAAATAAAAATATCCAAAAATTCACCCTACTGGGAATGAAATGAATGTGATATGAAGTGATTGGTATTTGTGAAGGTTGTCCATGGGATGGAAAATAAATTTGATATGAAATCATCTGTTGAGGATAATTTATGGTATATGTGGGGAGGACATGGGTCAGCTTTATGATGGTTATGTCATGATGCGTATGATATGCAATGTATGTTATGGTGTGTAACATAAATATCTCTTCAACTAGAAAACAAAGAGAAAAGCTTCATGACAAAAGGTCAAGAAGAAAGATGAGAGGGAATATGACTTCCTTGGGGATAAGTTTCTTATGTAAAAGATAGTGAAAATCCCTTGCAACGACTGAGAATATTTTAGTTCAATGACGCTTCCTAGCAATAGCTGGAATACCTGAAATCTAAAGATAGATCCCTAGCAACAACTAGGGAGGTTTTAGTTCAGTGACGCTTCCTAGCAATAACTGGAATACCTGAAATCTAAAGGTATAGATCCCTAGCAACGGCTGGGGAGGTTTTAGTTCAGTGACGCTTCCTAACAATGGCTGGAATACCTGAAATCTAAAGATACAGATCCCTAGCAATGACTAGGGAGGTTTTAGTTCAGTGACGCTTCCTAGAAATGGCTGGAATACCTGAAATCTAAAGGTGTAAATCCCTAGCAACGACTGGGGAGGTTTTAGTTCAGTGACGCTTCCTAGCAATAACTGGAATACCTGAAATCTAAAGGTGTAAATTGTAACACCCTTCTAAAATACCCCCAATAATTAATTAAAACAACCAAACATAAATCAGAGTAGATATGCAATTTAAGGGTGTCACACTTGAACTTCACACCATGTTCCAAATTAACTCGTCATGCTCATTTATTCATCAAAATAAACATTTGCATAATTCGCAGCGGATAGAAATTAACAACATGCAAAACATGTAACACATTACATGTATAGCTGTTCAACAACCAAAATGAAAACAAGGTAAAACATCCCGTCCCGATGTTACATCTACCAGAGCATGACCCACTAAGGAACTACACTAGACTCCAAGGACTAGTTTCTACTCAATCACTGCTCGTTACCTGAAACATAGTTGTAAGGGTGAGTTCCTCAATCGATATAATAAGCATTATAAAATACCATGTAATGCTAAGTAAATTAACACATTCATTCACCCTAATCATATCACACATTCAGTAACGGCAACATCAACTCATACTCATAATCATACTCAACATAAACATCAAAACACACGTATAATATTGGAACACATCCATTCATATTATACCCAATACATACATTATGCAATGAGACTCCATGCATGCGGTACCGACTATTCGTGAACATATAGTTCAACCTCACCGATCAAATCCAGATACGGCTACCAAGCTCACTAGTCCCACTCATTTGAGACCTAGTGACTCACTCACTAATTCCTCACCATGGGAATTAGCTACCACCCCAAGGGCTATGCTATGCACGCTAATCACCTAGCATGCAAACATCAACAACAATCCACAATAACTCACTCACTAATTCCTCACCATGGGAATTAGCTACCACCATAAAGGCCACAATATGCAAGCTAAATCACTTAGTCATGCAAACATCAACAATCATCCACAATGGACATATGCTCACACTCTAAGCCATAAACAGTCCATTCACAATTGCATACATAATAGATATACCCACAGCATCATGCATACAATCATACATCATCAACATATTTATCACATAATCATATCATATCATGCCACATAATCAATCACAGTATTAGCACACTCTACTAATACCTATACAGCTCAAAACAACGGGAAAATGATCCCTCCTATATCATACACCAATATAGGCAAATCCTCAATTGTACACAACAATTAAATATCACTTTTTCATTTTTCAAACAGTGTTAACCGGTTAATGTAACACCCTTCTAAAATACCCCAAAATTTGATTAAAAATAATAAACACATAATCAGAGTAATTATGCACCAAGGGTGTCACACAATTATTCCACACCATTTAAACAATATAACAGTCATGCTCATTTATTTAATTTAAACATAAAGTATTTGCACAATTACGCAGCGGATAGAGATCAACTCAATCATGTAAAACATGTAACATTCACATGTAATTTAGTTCAAAACCATCAACAACAACAATTAAAAGGTTCCCTCCCGATGTTACATCTATCAGAGCATGACCCACTATGGAGACTACACTAGACTCCAAGCATAGCTTCTACTCAACTCATTTCTCGTTACCTGAAAAATAGTTGTAAGGGTGAGTTCCTCAATCAATATAATAAGCATTATAGAACAACATGTAATGCTAAGTAATTAACACATCAATCACCCTAATTGCAACACACATTCATCAATAGCTCATCGGCTTAAACATCATACTCAACATCAGTACACAACACCAGTATAAACTCAAATCAGACTTAACAACAACACAACACACGTATAATATTGGAATACATCCATTCATATTATACGCTATACATATATTTATGCAATGAGACTCCACACATGCGGTACCGACTATTCCTGAACATATAGTTCAAGCTCACCGATCCCTCCAGATACGGCTACTAAGCTCACTAGTCCCACTCATTGAGATCTAATGACTCACTCACTAATTCCTCACTATGGGAATTAGCTACAGCCCCAAAGGCTAGACTATGCACACTAATCATCTAGCATGCAAACATCAACAACAAACCCACAATGGTTCACTCACTAATTCCTCACAATGGGAATTAGCTACAGCCCCGAAGGCTATGCTATGCACGCTAATCATCTAGCAATGCAACATCAACAACAATTCAAGAATAGACACATGCTCACACTCTAAGCCACATAGCAGTCTATTCACAATGCATACATAACTGATACATTCACAGCATCATGCATAGCATCACACATCATTAACACATTTTATCACAACAGCATATCATATCATGCCACATAATCAAACACAGTATTAGCACACTCTACTAATACCTATACTACTCAAGACCCAACAAAACGACAACAACATTACAACGATATCACATCTGGGAGTTTAAAACGCGAAATCTGTCCTTCAAACTGATATGGCGAACGCCATTAGGCTAATGGCGAACGCCATTAGCGTTACACGCTCTCATTCTGGAAAAACTGTCTGTCAAACTGATATGGCGAACGCCATTAGGCTAATGGCGAACGCCATTAGCGTTAAACGCTCTTATTCTAAAAAAAACCCAAACGGCGAACGCCGAAGGCATAATGGCGAACGTCATTTGGCTGTTATGTGCACAGATGTTAAATTTCTACGAATTCCTTTTCAATTATCGTCCAATTTCATTCATCCACTGGCTGTTATGTGCATAGATGTTAAATTTCTTCGAATTCCTTTCAATTATCATCCAATTTCATTCATCCACTATTTCACAATTTCATCATACATCAATCTAATCCGAGATAAAACAATGGTTATCACTACCCAGTACATATTATCATATAATACCCTTTAACCGATGATAAACCCCCCTTACCTGAATAATCCGGCGAATCTCAAGCTTCAAGCTCTTCTCTTCTCCAACCTTCTTCCTCTTGCTCTGCCTTTGCCCTTTTCCTCTTTCACGATCGCTTTCTCTGTTTTTCACGTAAAAACCTTTTTACTCCAAAATGGGACTTTTTCCTTAATTCCAACTTATATATATTTCCAATAAATAATTATCCCAATAACTATTATTCCAAAATAATAGTAATAATAATCCAAAATTCCAATTATTCAATTAAATTAAAAAAAAAAATATTAATTTAAATTAAATAATTATCTTATTTTAATTGGGGTGTTACAACTCTCCCCCACTAAAAGAGTTTTCGTCCTCGAAAACATACCTCAAGCAAATAACTCCGGATAAGACTCCTTCATCTGACTCTCAAGTTCCCAGGTCACATTGCCACCTGCTGGTCCTCCCCAGGCTACCTTCACCAAGGCAATCTCTTTACCCCGCAACTGCTTCAACTCTCGATCCTCGATCCTCATAGGTGATGTTTCAACAGTCAGGTTATCTCTCACCTGTACATCATCTATTTGGACTACATGCGACGGATCATGAATGTATCTCCTCAACTGAGACACATGAAAAACATCATGCAAATTCGCAAGCGACGGCGGTAAAGCGATACGATAGGCTACCTCTCCTATCCTTTCTAAAATCTGATAGGGACCAATAAATCGAGGTGTCAACTTCTTTGACTTCAAAGCTCGACCAACACCAGTTATCGGAGTAACACGAAGAAACACATGATCTCCCTCTTGGAACTCAAGTGACTTCCTCCTCTTATCATGATAACTCTTCTGTCGACTCTGAGCAATTCTCATCTTCTCCTGAATCATCTTAATCTTGTCCGTAGTTTGTTGAACAATCTCCGGTCCAACCACAGCACTCTCACCGGACTCATACCAACATAAAGGTGTCCGACATCTCCTACCATACAAAGCTTCAAACGGTGCCATACCAATACTCGAATGAAAACTATTGTTGTAGGTAAACTCAATCAACGGTAAATAACAATCCCACGCACCTCTCTTTTCTAAAACACAAGCTCTCAAAAGATCCTCTAGTGACTGAATCGTCCTCTCAGTCTGACCATCAGTCTGCGGATGATATGCAGAACTCAATCTCAGCTTAGTTCCCAAAGCCTTCTGCAAACCTTCCCAAAACTTCGATGTAAATCTAGGATCTCTGTCCGAAACAATACTCGACGGAATACCATGCAAGCTTACAATCTTCTCAATATACAACTCGGCTAATCTTTCTAACGGATAATCCATTCTGATCGGAATGAAATGAGCCGATTTTGTCAATCTATCAACAATCACCCAAATAGCCTCAAAATTCTTAGTTGTCCTCGGCAACCCAGAAACAAAATCCATACTGATACTATCCCACTTCCACTCTGGAATAGCCAACGGTTGCATTAGCCCATACGGCTTCTGATGCTCAATCTTCGACTTCTGACAAGTCAAACAAGAATAAACAAAACTCGCAATTTCTCTTTTCATTCCCGGCCACCAAAATAACTTTTTCAAATCATGATACATCTTCGTAGCTCCAGGATGAATACTCAGACCACTACGATGTCCTTCCTCAAGAATACTCTTCTTAAGTTCTGTGACATCCGGAATGCACACCCGATTACCAAATCTCAAAACACCATTCTCATCAACTCTGAATTCACCACCTTGACCTTGCTTCACTAGGGTCAACCTATCAACCAAAAGCATATCAGATTTCTGACCCTCTCTAATCTCATCCAGAATACTACTTGTTAACTTCAACATTCCCAATTTAACACTATTGTGGGTACTCTCACACACCAAACTCAAGTCTCTGAACTGCTCAATTAAATCCAATTCCTTAACCATTAACATAGACATATGCAACGATTTCCGACTCAATGCATCAGCCACTACGTTTGCTTTACCCGGATGGTAATTCAAACCAAAGTCATAATCCTTCAGAAACTCTAACCATCTCCTCTGTCTCATATTCAGCTCTTTCTGATCAAACAAATACTTTAAACTTTTATGGTCACTGAAAACCTCAAATCTTGACCCGTACAAGTAATGCCTCCATAACTTCAGAACAAATACCACAGCTGCCAACTCTAAATCGTGCGTCGGATAGTTCCTCTCATGAACCTTCAGTTGTCTCGAAGCATAAGCTACAACCTGCTTATTTTGCATCAAAACACCACCCAAACCCAACAATGAAGCGTCACAGTAAACCTCAAATGGTTCCGATGAACTCGGTAATATCAGAATAGGAGCAGTAGTTAACCTTCTCTTTAACTCTTGGAAACCTTCTTCACATTTTGAGTCCCAAACAAACGCTTGCCCCTTTCTAGTCAACACCGTCAACGGTAACGCCAACTTAGAAAATCCCTCAATGAATTTCCTATAATAACCTGCAAGTCCAAGAAAACTCCTTATCTCAGAAACTGACTTCGGAGCTTCCCACTTAGATACCGCTTCTATCTTAGAAGGATCAACAGCAACACCACCTCTTGAAACCGCATGACCAAGAAAACTAACCTCTTCTAACCAAAATTCACATTTGGACAGTTTAGCAAATAACTTCTTTTCTCGTAGAACTCCTAAAACCACTCTCAAATGCTCAGCATGCTCTTCTTCAGATTTCGAATACACCAAAATATCGTCAATAAACACCACAACAAACTTGTCTAGGTACGGATGGAAAATCCTATTCATATACTCCATAAATACCCCAGGCGCATTAGTCACACCAAAAGGCATTACAGAATACTCATAATGTCCATACCTTGTTCTGAAAGCAGTCTTCTGAATATCCTCAGTTTTCACACGTATCTGATGATACCCCGATCTCAAATCTATTTTACTGAACACACTCGCACCAACCAACTGATCCATCAGATCATCAATCCTCGGCAAAGGATACCGATTCTTGATCGTCACTTTATTCAGTTGCCTGTAGTCCACACACAACCTCATAGTACTTTCTTTCTTCTTAACCAATAACACTGGTGCACCCCACGGTGACACACTCGGACGAATAAATTTCTTATCCAACAGATCTTCCAGCTGACTCTTCAATTCAGTTAACTCAACAGCAGACATACGGTACGGAGCCATCGATATCGGCCTAGTACCAGGTACTAAATCAATCGAGAACTCAACTTCACGCTCTGGCGGTAATTCATTCACTTCTTCAGGAAACACATCAGGAAAATCACACACCACGGCTAGATCGCAAATCACCAGTTTATCTTTAGCCACCAAAGTCGCTAACAGCATAAACAACTCTGCCCCATCTGCTACTGCCTCATTCACCTGCCTTGCTGATAGAAACAAACTCTTTCCTTCCTCAATCTCAGGAAAGATCACAGTCTTATCAAAACAGTTGATATAAACTCGGTTAAACACCAACCAGTTCATACCCAGGATAACATCAATCTGCACTAGTGGAAGACACACGAGGTCTATCCCAAAGTCTCTACCAAAAATACTCAAAGGACAATTTAAACAAACTGAAGTAGTAGTCACTGAACCCTTCGCAGGAGTATCAATCACCATACTCCCATGCATCTCAGATATCTCTAACTTAAGTTTCACAGCACAATCCAAAGATATAAAGGAATGAGTCGCACCTGTGTCAATAATAGCTACAAGAGGAAAGCCATTAATATAACACGTACCTCGGATCAAACGATCATCTGCAGAAGTCTCAGAACCCGATAAAGCAAAGACCTTGCCTCCCGACTGGTTCTCTTTCTTCGGCTTAGGACACTGTGGACTGATATGACCCACCTCTCCACAGTTGGAACAAGTCACAGTCTTCAACCGACACTCTGCAGCCAAGTGACCACCTTTGCCACACTTGAAACACTTCTTCTCAGCACTGGTACACTCATGGATACGATGTCCAGCCTGACCACATCTGTAACACTTAGCAGGGGCACTGGAGTCTCCCCCACTAGGCCTCTTCATCCCACTCTGTCTCTGGAAACCTTTGCCAGCTGCATACGGTTTCCCACGATCATTCTGATTCTTGCCTTTCCTATCAATCCTCTGCTGATAGCTCTCCGCTATGGCCTTGGTATCCTGTTCAAAAATTCTGCAACAGTCAACCAAGTCAGAAAACACTCTAATCCGCTGATACCCAATAGCCTGCTTGATCTCGGGGCGTAACCCGTTCTCAAACTTCACACATTTTGAAAATTCCTCAGTAGCCTCATCATAGGGAGTGTAATACTTCGACAACTCTGTGAACTTAGCAGCATACTCAGTAACAGACCGGTTGCCCTGCTTCAATTCTAAGAACTCTATCTCTTTCTTTCCTCTGACATCCTCTGGAAAGTACTTCCTCAGGAATCTCTCTCTGAACACCGCCCAAGTGATCTCAGCGCTCCCAGCAGCTTCCAACTCAGTGCGGGTAGCAACCCACCAATCATCTGCTTCCTCTGACAGCATATGCGTACCGAACCTGACCTTCTGGTTATCGGCACACTCAGTCACTCGGAAGATCCTCTCGATCTCCTTCAACCACTTCTGAGCACCATCTGGATCGTATGCTCCCTTGAACATTGGAGGATTGTTCTTCTGGAACTCACTCAGTTGACGAGCAGCTCCCAATCCCACAACATTCGGATTCCCTCCAAGTACTCCAGCTAGCATATCCAGAGCCTCAGCAATCGCAGCATCGTCTCTACCTCTTCCAGCCATCTCTATTCTGAAAACCCAACAAGCTAAAACAATAAGTACTGATAGGGTTACACAACACCTATCCCGTACAGGGGAAACAGAATAATTACGACTCGACTCGACCGACTATGCTCTGATACCACTAATGTAACACCCTTCTAAAATACCCCCAATAATTAATTAAAACAACCAAACATAAATCAGAGTAGATATGCAATTTAAGGGTGTCACACTTGACACTTCACACCATGTTCCAAATTAACTCGTCATGCTCATTTATTCATCAAAATAAACATTTGCATAATTCGCAGCGGATAGAAATTAACAACATGCAAAACATGTAACACATTACATGTATAGTTGTTCAACAACCAAAATGAAAACAAGGTAAAACATCCCGTCCCGATGTTACATCTACCAGAGCATGACCCACTAAGGAACTACACTAGACTCCAAGGACTAGCTTCTACTCAATCACTGCTCGTTACCTGAAACATAGTTGTAAGGGTGAGTTCCTCAATCGATATAATAAGCATTATAAAATACCATGTAATGCTAAGTAAATTAACACATTCATTCACCCTAATCATATCACACATTCAGTAACGGCAACATCAACTCATACTCATAATCATACTCAACATAAACATCAAAACACACGTATAATATTGGAACACATCCATTCATATTATACCCAATACATACATTATGCAATGAGACTCCATGCATGCGGTACCGACTATTCGTGAACATATAGTTCAACCTCACCGATCAAATCCAGATACGGCTACCAAGCTCACTAGTCCCACTCATTTGAGACCTAGTGACTCACTCACTAATTCCTCACCATGGGAATTAGCTACCACCCCAAGGGCTATGCTATGCACGCTAATCACCTAGCATGCAAACATCAACAACAATCCACAATAACTCACTCACTAATTCCTCACCATGGGAATTAGCTACCACCATAAAGGCCACAATATGCAAGCTAAATCACTTAGTCATGCAAACATCAACAATCATCCACAATGGACATATGCTCACACTCTAAGCCATAAACAGTTCATTCACAATTGCATACATAATAGATATACCCACAGCATCATGCATACAATCATACATCATCAACATATTTATCACATAATCATATCATGTCATGCCACATAATCAATCACAGTATTAGCACACTCTACTAATACCTATACAGCTCAAAACAACGGGAAAATGATCCCTCCTATATCATACACCAATATAGGCAAATCCTCAATTGTACACAACAATTAAATATCACTTTTTCATTTTTCAAACAGTGTTAACCGGTTAACGCCCTGGGTTAACCGGTTAACGCAAACAGAACACGCTTCCTGGCACATTTTAATAGTGTTAACCGGTTAACACCCTGGGTTAACCGGTTAACGCAAGACAAACAACAATATTTCACAATTCATAACAGTGTTAACCGGTTAACACCCTGGGTTAACCGGTTAACGCAAGACAGAAAGCTGTTCCTGCGCTAACACGAAGCAGAATGCAGAATTCTCCGCATTTTCCGCCGTTGGAGGACTTCCGGACCTCCGATTTCAATTCCGTAAGAAGCTACACTTCCGGAAAATCAAGACTCATCCAATTACAGATTCAATTACAGCTTTAACATAACTTATTCATCTCAATTTTTCAGCATTCAACATCCCAATTAGGGTCAAATCAATGGCTTATTACTACCCATCACATGTTAACCCATAATACCCATTAAACGACGATAAACCCCCCTTACCTGAGTTAATCCGGCAATCCTTTAGCTTCGAGCTTTTCCCTTCTTCAGCCCTTGCTCTCTTACTCTTCCTCTTGCCCTTTCTCCACTTTCAGTCGCTTGTTCTGTTTTTCACGTGAAAAAAACCTTTCTTTACCAATTGGAACTCTTTATATATATATATTCCAACTTTATATTCCAATAATAAAATCCAATAATATTCCAATAATAATCCAATTATTTAATTAAATTAATAAATATACTATTAACTTAATTTAAATAATTATCATATTTTATCGGGGTGTTACATAGATCCCTAGCAACGGTTGGGGAAATTTTAGTTCAGTGACGCTTCCTAGCAATGGCTGGAATACCTGAAATCTAAAGGTATAAGTCCCTAGCAACGATTGGGGAGATTTTAGTTCAGTGACGCTTCCTAGAAATGGCTGAAATACCTGAAATCTAAAGGTGTAAGTCCCTAGCAACGGTTGGGGAGATTTGAATTTTGAAAGTGTAAATCCCTAGCAATGGCTGAGAAGGTTTGAATTTGAAAAATATCAATCCCTAGCAACGACTGGGAAGATTTGAGTTTGAAAAGTGTCAATCCCTAGCAACGGCTGGGAAGGTTTGATTTTTGAAAGTGTGCAAAAGGCACAAGAGTACTTGCAAAAGGCAGGTGAATAGATGTGGTGGTTATCATACACAAGGTAGACGAAAATTTACGGTAGGCACGAAAAACTCATTATATCCCTCAGGCACAACGACAGGGATGAATTTTTCGAAATATGGCTACCACTTGGGACTTGCCAAACCTACATCAGGTGTTATAAGACAAACGATAAGAGAATAGGTCAACCGTCCAATCTCTCATTTTTGCTTAACATGCAAAGTTGATAAAGGTAAACTCTCTCGTGCGAAAGGCAATAAGGAGGCTTGCAAAAAGGCAAAACAGGGTTTTCCCTTGTAAAAAGCAGAGGGGTCTCGCAAAAGGCAAGGTACTGACAAAAGGCCAACAATATTTGCAAAAGGCAAATAAAAAGAGATACTTTGGGGAAAACTGTTGAGGTTATTCACAGGGACCCTTGCACTTTCGAGAAAGGCTTGAATCCAACTTATGCTAAACATACTTGCCCCAGTATGTTATGATGCAATGTTATGCATGTAAAATGTCGATGTATGCAGAAAGTTGGTGTATGCTCGGGCTGCTGGGGTATGCAAATGCATGGTCTATGGATTGTGCCAAGTAGGGTTGGGCTTTAGTGGGACTTTCCGTTTCGGGGAAAAAATTATGCATGAAGTAATGCATGCAATGCATGTGGGACTGCAACTGGGTATTTGGATTTTTGTAGGGATTTTTGTTTCCAATGAGAGATTATCATCAAAGGGTTGATGGAAAAGGGTGTCGTCATTAAAGGGTTGATGGAAAAGGGTGTCGTCATCAAAGGGTTGATGGAAAAGGGTGTCGTCATCAAAGGATTGATGGAAAAGGGGGGTCGTCATCAAAGGGTTGATGGAAAAGAGTTTGTCATCGTCAAAGGATTGACAGAAAGGTAATTTGTCTTCATCAAAGGGTTGACGGAAAGGTGATTTGTCTTCGTCAAAGGGTTGACGGAAAGGTAATTTGTCTTCGTCAAAGGGTTGACGGAAAGAAATTGTTGTAAAATGTCGTCATCAGAGGGATGATGGAAAAAAAGTTTGTCATCGTCAAAGGGTTGACGGAAAGGTAATTTGTCTTCGTCAAAGGGTTGACGGAAAGGTAATTTGTCTTCGTCAAAGGGTTGACGGGAAAGAATTTGTCTTCGTCAAAGGGTTGACGGAAAGGAATTTGTCATCGTCAAAGGGTTGACGGAAAAGGTAATTTTGTCATCGTCAAAGGGTCGACGGAAAAGAATTTGTCTTCGTCAAACGGGTTGACGGAAAGGTAATTTGTCTTCGTCAAAGGGTTGACGGAAAGAAACTGTTGTAAAATGTCGTCATTAGAGGGCTGATGGAAAAAAGTTTGTCATCGTCAAAGGGTTGACGGAAAGGTAATTTGTCTTCGTCAAAGGGTTGACGGAAAAGAATTAAAGGATGTTATCACCAAAGGGTTGGTGGAAAGTAATTTGTATATGTAATATCATCGTCAAAGGGTTAACGGAAAGAGACTTCGCTATGAAGTGGCATCACCAAAGGGTTGGTAGAAAAGGAATTTTGTAAAATATCGTCATCAGAGAGCTGATGGAAAAGATTGTCCTCGTCAAAGGGTTGACGGAAAGAAAAAGTCAGGTTATGTCCTCATCAAAGGTTTGATGGAAAGGTAATTTGTCTTCGTCAAAGGGTTGACGGAAAAGAATCTGTCATTGTTAAATGATTGACGGAAAGGTAATTTGTCTTCGTCAAAGGGTTGACGGAAAGGTAATTTGTCTTCGTCAAAGGGTTGACGGAAAGGTAATTTGTCTTCGTCAAAGGGTTGACGGAAAGGTAATTTGTCTTCGTCAAAGGGTTGACGGAAAGGTAATTTGTCTTCGCCAAAGGGTTGACGGAAAGAAGTTGTCATCGTCAAAGGGTTGACGGAAAGGTAATTTGTCTTCGTCAAAGGGTTGACGGAAAGGTAATTTGTCTTCGTCAAAGGGTTGACGGAAAGGTAATTTGTCATCGTTAAAGGGTTGACGGAAAGGTAATTTGTCTTCATCAAAGGGTTGACGGAAAGGTAATTTGTCTTCGTTAAAGGGTTGACGGAACGGAATTTGTCTTCGTCGAAGGGTTGACGGAAAAGAATTTGTCTTCGTCAAAGGGTTGACGGAAAGGTAATTTGTCTTCGTCAAAGGGTTGACAGAAAAGAGTTCGTCATCGTCAAAGGGTTAACAGAAAGAAGTAAAGGATGACATCATCAAAGGGTTGACGGAAAATAATTATCATCATCAAAGGGCTGATGGAAAAGGGTTTGTCATCGTCAAAGGGTTGACGGAAAGAAGCTGTTGGGTTATGTCCTCATCAAAGGGTTGATGGAAAGGACTTATTATGTTATGTATGCATATGACGCATGTTAATGAGAATTTCTCATTTTTGTGAGAGAGCTTTTTGATATGCAACTTCCTTATTTTGAAAGAAGGTCATGCGTGTTTATTGTATGCAGTGCATGTGATAATGCAAGATGAATATTAATTGTCTTTGGATTGATCTCCCTTTTGGGAGGTGAGACTTTCTGGGTACCAATGTTGATTGGAATTGAGTTTATGAAGATGCCAACGAAGTGGGCTTTTATTTCTAGTGATGGCTAATATGGAGTGAGCTTTCGGTTTTGGAGATGCCAATAGCCATTGGGCTTTATGGTTAATGATAGAGATTTGTTTTGGGAGGTGCCAATAACGATTGGGTTTTATGGTTAATGATAGAGATTTATTTTGGGAGGTGCCAATAACGATTGGGCTTTATGGTTAATGATAGAGATTTGTTTTGGGAGGTGCCAATAACAAGTGGGCTTTACGGTTTTTGGTTTGGACGGGATCAGGCTGGATCTGATGATGATTAGATTTTTGGATTTGCCAAGTAGGCTTTAATTTTGGAAGGTATCAAGCGAGGCTTGGCTTCATTATTCTTGTTGGGGAAGGGCTTCATGTTATGCATGATGCATGATATGTATGAGTGAAGCAACATGGTTGGTGCGTAATGATTGATGCAACTGTTTTGGATAGTTCAACAAAAGTCCTTGAGGTGGGTCAAGAATGGTTGGAACTGGGAAATATTTTTGCTTGGTGTGATACGATGAACTGACTTTGTGTTTTTGCTTTGAAAAGCTATGTTGCGGATAGCAAGAGTCGCCACCGACTTTTATTTTATCCAATAAGGAAAGGCGGAAAAGAACATGAAAGACCTTGATTAGATTTTGAGTTCGGGAGGTACATTATACAAAGGGAAGGTGTTAGCACCCTTTGTATCCATGGTTATCCATGGGCTCTTAATTGCTTAACTCACTTATGTTTTCCTTGTTTGAGAAAGTGTTTGAGAAATGTGGTGTGTTTAGAAAATATTTTGAAAGGAGAGTTTAACTTTGTAATGATTCTTGTACAAATGTATACAAAGTGTTTATCTCGTTTGGTTTTGAAAGATGTTTAGAAAAATATAACTCGGCGATGATTCTGGTGCGAATGTATACCAAGTGGTGATTTTCTAAAAGATGTTTTGAAAAGTGTGAGGTGTGAAAAGTATTTTAAGATGTGAGCAAGCATTTAAGAGTTATACCTAACAAAGGTCTTTATAGGTATTTCCTATCCTTAGGAGGGTAAAACTGTCCTTACTATTGAGAAGTAAGTAGTCTTATCCTTTGGATGTAAAGGGACATCGTGGAGTCGTCGATTGGTCATTGAAGGCAACATTTGTAAGGATACCTTAGCATTCGAAGAGACGATCATCATTTAATCGTAGGCTACAAGAAGGGTCATCGAGGGACAAAGTCATATATTCGAAGGCAAGTTCGAGGGATAAGGTCATATATTCGAAGGCAACATTCGAGGGACTATGATTTATTTTGTAGGGACATTGACATTTTGATCGAAGGGACTATGACTTATCTGTGTAGGGATGATGATGATTTAATCGAAAGAGTCTTTGCTAAGGGTATCCCCACATTCGCGGGACATGACCGTAATATCGTAAGGCAACAAATAGAGGGTTACCTTAGAGGTGCAAGTCTGGAAATGATTGGATTCGGATATATTATCTTGAATTAATCTATCTAAGTTCGATTATTTATCTTTCCATGAAATCCTATTAGCATACATCTAGACAATTATATTCACAGTATGGAAAAATTAAAGTGCGAAAAATAAGACTACGCTATTACATGGCTTCGGGATGGGGGTACATAATTTAAAAGGGGATATAAAATATCTAAATCTTAATTAACGAGTACAAAATTAAAAGGGCATACAAAATAATAAAACCTAATTAAACTAAAAAGAAAGAAATAAAAAAAATATAATTAGATTTTTATTATTCAAAATAGCCCATTTTAATTAATTAAGTGATATATGAAAATTTAATTAATAAACTAGATTAAATTATATCCTAGTTTAAATAACTAATATAATATATTAATTAGAAAATTAATTAATGGGTTTTATTTTAATAATAGAAAAATAGTGGTGAATTAGTTAGAGTGGAAATAGGTCCTATTGGGGACCGAACATAGGACATCTACGTTGCAGTGAGGGGGGAGCTACCAACGAGCCATGTTGGTCCATTCGTTATTTATTCGCCTTCATTAAAACATATATTAATTCTACACGCCACCATGCATGTTACAACTTTCTCTCTTACGACAAGCTACTTTATTTTTTCCCATGCTGTTTCTTTCATGTGAATACAACAAACCTGTAACTTCATCTTATATCAAACCACACACATAAAATAAGATCATATGTAATCATCATGCAATAATAAAAATAGTCATGCACAAATCAAGAAGCTTATATTATTTTACTCATGTATTAGTTCTCTTTACTGCAAGTGATAATGATAAAATAAACCTTACACATACATGTTAAAGACAACCAAGGATTTATATTATTACCATTATATCATCATCATTATCATATAATAACAGCATGTGAAATAAACATAATCATGCTAGAAATAACACTCATATAATAATAATTAAATGGCAGATATAATTATTTAATCATGCAAACAGAATTTCTCCAACATGCTATGACATATCAAGAATAGATGTATACTTGAATAAAGCAATATCAACATCCACCAAACCATGAATACATCATCTCAATATATATATTAAACCAATATTATTCATGCATGAATTAAGGAGTATTGCAAGGTAATCATGCTGGATGCAAATTCCATAATGAACATTTACTGGGGATTTGATTCTTCTAGCTTGCTCACTGTATGTGTGTTGTTCTTATTCAAGCTATGAGTACTTTATGGTTGCTTCTCTTTTCCCTGCCCGTGAATCTTCTTGTTTCTGCCTTGCCTTGTGTATCTTCTTCTGCTGCATCTCTCCTCTTTTTCCCCTTTCTCTTGCTGCAGCCATATGAAGTATTTATAATGGTGTGGATTAGGGTTTAACCTTGCTAAATATTTGGATCCCTTCCTATACTTTAGGGTTTAACCTTGCTAAATATTTGGATCCCTTCCTATACTTTATGAGAGTTAGGGTTTAACCTTGCTAAATATTTATTAAATACAAATATTATTATAAATAATGAATAATTTAAATGACTTTTAACAAATAAAAATTAATTTAAATTTTAGTTACATAATTGAATTAAAATTTAAACCTATTTCTATTTTTACTTTCATCATTTAAAAAAAAATCAAAATTATTCTTACTTATATCAACCAAAATTATTTTATAATTTATGGGCTTTTAAAAAATGTTACTCTTATAAATAAATTTTATTAAGTAAAAAACGTGAATTACTAAATAAATCCTATTTATAAATAATGAATAAATGGAACATGAGTCCCTAAATTATAAAAAATAGTTATTATAATTTAATGAGCTTTAACAAATAAAATTAATTTAAAATTTTAATTATACAATTAAAATTCAAATCTATTTTTATTTATCATTAAATTAAAACTATTTTATTTATATATATAAAATTTATTTATATCATACAGATAACCAAAATTATTATTATTTTTTATATTTGTATCACATAATAAATAAATTAAAATTTATAATTTATATGAGAATGTATGCTAATGAATGAATGCAAATGTGAAATGAATGACATGCATGAATCAATTTATCATAAAAATTAACAGGCAAATTTTGGGGTATGACAGCTGCCCCTGTTCAATATTCTTAAACCGAGAGAATTATAATGGTATGTACGCCATTCGTGATCTGGAGGTGGAAGATTATTGAACACTTAGAATGCCCCAAAAATTTGCACTTGTTAATTAAAAGATAGTCTTGATGGAGATGGGCTTAAAGATGCCATCCAGAAAGTTTGATGATGAGAGCTTCAGAGTGCGTCGTACATTAGACCATATCTGAAGACATGGGTGTCACACTGGGTCGTACGCTAGACCGTATAATGAGTCATCCATTACGTGATATTAGGGTGAGCTGAACCTGATGAGATAAGGATCAGAATGGGTCATACGCTAGACCGTATCTGAGTAGCAGAGTGAGCCGTTCGTTAGGCTGTATCTGGAGAAATAAAGATCAGAATGGATCGTACGCTATATCGTATCTGAGTAGTAGAATGAGTCGTCCGTTAGGCTGTATCTGGCGATAAAAAGTAGTCGTACGCTAGACTACATTTCAGAATGTACCGTACGCTAGGTAGTATCTGATGAGAAGAGTCAGACTGGGTCGTACACTAGACCGTATATGAGTTGCAGAATGAGCCGTCCATTAGGCTGTATCTGAGGATAAAAGATCAGAATGGATCATACACTAGATCGTATCTGAGTAGCAGAATGAGCCGTCCATTAGGCTGTATCTAATGATAAAAGGGGTAGTCATACGCTAGACTATATTTCAGAATGTACCGTATGCTAGGTAGTATCTGAGGGGATGAATATCCAAATGGGTCGTACGCTCGACCGTATTGGAACAGTTGAAGGAACCATACGTTAAGCTGAATCAGAATGAGTCGTACGTTAGGCTATATATGATAATATTTGTATATGTTGCATTTGCAATAAATGTCTGGGATGGGCTTAAAGATGCCATCATTAGGAGGATATCAGAATGCTTGTCAGAATGAATATTCATATGGATTATATCTGAAAGATGTATCTGAATCTTGAATGTAATCGATAAAGATATACGTCTGAATGAATCTTTATTTTGACTGTATCAGGAGGATAATTAATCTGGAAAAAAAAGAGTTAGCCTCATGCCATGTCATGATGCATGAGATGTTTTATGCTCTTGAAAATAAATGCGAACATTGCATGCATGTATATGCTGTGAAATGATGCATGAATGAATTATGCGTCTGAAATTTTTTGCCATGGGAAAATAAATCCCGATATTCTGGTTGGAGATATTTGTATTGATGACCCTTTCTTAGCTGGGGATATTTGATTTCTGTCTGATGGTAGAAATATTCAACAGAACCTGACTGGGATAAAAAAGATGACCAGTCTGTCTAGTAGTGCCAATGTCTTCTAGGAATAACTGGTTTTGCTGGGGAATAGGATTTGCAACCGGATTTGTTAGAACGCATGGTTAAACCTTATCCTTGATCCTAAAGTCTTTTAGTAATTGCTATTTCTATTTTATGCATGTATTTTTGGTAAACATCAATCATATTCAAATGCATATATTAATTCGAATTAAATCAATGGACGTTTATGCAAACAAAACGGAGAAAGTAAAACAAAAGTATTTTTTTGGAAATAAAATTGTATTGATTTTGAAAGAGGGCCTATAAACAGGAAATTTTAATACAAGGAGACAGAAATCCTAGTAAGAGGAAATCGTCAAGAAAGCAAAGAAAAAACAACTATGAAAAAAAAGTCCTATTGATTTTAATTCTACTACTGCTATTATGTCTTCAAGCATCTCATCTCTTGCTGTCGGATAGAAGTGATTGGCTTGTTCAGTCTCTTTGACTTTGGTGAAGCTGACCGAGAACAGGACATAGTCATACGCTTTAATCCCTAATTTTTGCCTGGACCACCTTTTCAGGTTTTCAGTCCACCAGGATACCCTTTTTTGCCCAAGCCGCCTTTTCAGGTTTTCGACTTGTCGGGTGTACATTTTTATATGTTTATCCCTAATTTTTGCCCGAACCCTTTTGGTTCGCCGGGATGCCCTTACTTTTTCCTAGATATGTTGACCTAGCGGGTCTCTTTCATGCGTAGTATTTTTTAACTATGTCCACGTTCACGGGATGCGGGAAATCTTCGCCATCCATTGTAGCAAGCATCATGGCTCCACCAGAGAATACCTTCTTAACGACAAATGGCCCTTCGTATGTGGGAGTCCATTTGCCTCTAGGATCACCTTGTGGTAGAATGATACGCTTTATCACCAAGTCGCCAATTTGATACACCTGTCTCTTGACTTTTTTATTAAATGCCCGGGTCATGCGCTTCTGATATATCTGTCCATGACAAACAGCCGCAAGTCTCTTTTCATCAATCAAATTTATCTGATCGAGTCGAGTCTGAATCCATTCATCTTCATCTAAGTCTGCATCTTTCATAATTCTTAGAGAGGGAATCCGAACTTCCACTGGTAAAACGACTTCCATTCCGTAGACTAAAGAGAAAGGAGTTGCCCCTGTCGAAGTGCGTACTGAAGTGCGATAACCATGAAGAGCAAATGGTAACATCTCATGCCAGTCTTTGTATGTTACTGTCATCTTTCGTATAATCTTCTTAATATTCTTATTAGCAGCTTCTACGGTGCCATTCATCTTTGGCCGGTACGAAGAAGAGTTATGGTGTTTTATTTTGAACTGCATGCAGAGTTCAGTAATCATCTTGTTGTTCAAATTAGTACCATTATTAGTGATAACTCTTTCAGGGATGCCATACCGACAAATAAGACTATTCTTGATGAACCGTGCCACCACATTCTTGGTGACAGAAGCAAATGAGGCTGCCTCTACCCACTTCGTAAAGTAATCAATAGCAACAAGAATGAAACGATGTCCATTAGAAGCAGTAGGTTTAATCTCTCCAATCATATCAATGCCCCACATTGCAAAGGGCCAAGGGGATGTCAACACGTTCAATGGAGCAGGAGGTACATGTACTTTGTCCGCATAGATCTGGCACTTGTGACAAGTTCTGGAGTGATGGTGGAAATCAACTTCCATGGTAGACCAATAATACCCTGATCTCAGAATCTTCTTGGCCATCGTATGTCCACTAGAATGAGTCCCAAAAATACCGTCATGCATGTCTTCCATAATCTTTTCTGCTTCCTTTTTATCCACACAGCGAAGCAAAGTCGAATCATGATTATGTTTGTATAATACTCCATTACTCAAAAAGAATTTAGCGGAGAACTTCCTCAGAAATTTTCTGTCATTGATGGATGCCCCTTCAGGGTATTCCTGAGTTTCTAAATATCTTTTTACTTCGTGGAACCAAGGTTTCTCTTCTACTTCATCAGCATTAAGTTCATAATAATATGCTGGTTCATCTAATCGTTCAATGGTGATCATGGGAGCTTCATTGTCCCATCTGACTCTGAACATAGATGACATGGTAGCCAATGCGTCTGCCAAATGATTCTCTTCTCGTGGAATATGTTCGAATGTAATCTCTTCAAAGTATGGGATTAATGTCAACACCCGCTCTCGATAAGGGATGGGATTCAGATGTTTAGTGTCCCATTCTCCTTTGATCTGACTGATTACTAAGGCTGAGTCTCCGTACACACTCAAAAACTTGATTCTCAGGTCTATAGCAGCTCTGAGTCCCAAAATACATGCTTCATACTCAACCATATTATTGGTACAAACAAAACATAGTCTAGCAGTGAAAGGCGTATGGAAACCCTTGGGAGAAATAATTACAACACCAACACCATTGCCCAATGCATTAGAAGATCCATCAAAAACCATAGTCCATCGGGATCCCAGTTCGGGTCTTTCATCCGGTCCAGGTTCTTCATAATCAGTAACAAGCATAACATCCTCATCAGGGAACTCAAAATTCATAGATTGATAATCATCAACTGCTTGATGAGCCAAATGATCAGCTAACACGCTTCCTTTGATTGCTTTCTGGGTAGTATACTGGATATCATACTCTGTTAAAATCATTTGCCATCTTGCTATTCTTCCGGAGAGAGCAGGTTTCTCAAATATATATTTGATAGGATCCATCTTAGAAATCAATAAAGTGGTATGATTCAACATATACTGTCTTAGTCGGCGAGCAGCCCAAGCCAAAGCACAACAAGTTTTCTCAAGCAGTGAGTATCTTGTTTCACAGTCGGTAAACTTTTTGCTAAGGTAGTATATTGCATGCTCTTTTCGACCAGACTCGTCATGTTGCCCCAGCACACACCCCATTGAATTTTCTAACACGGTCAAATACATGATTAGAGGTCTTCCTTCAACTGGTGGCATCAGAATTGGAGGTTCTTGGAGATACTTCTTGATTTTGTCAAAAGCTTCTTGACATTCATCATTCCATATTATCTCTTGATTTTTCCTCAGTAATTTGAAGATGGGTTTGCAAGTAGCAGTCAAATGGGAGATAAATCGGGCAATGTAATTCAAGCGTCCCAAGAAACCTCTGACTTCTTTATCTGTACGGGGAACTGGCATTTCTTGAATAACTCTCACCTTATCCGGGTCAACCTCAATTCCTTTACCACTGACAATAAAGCCCAAGAGTTTACCGGATCTTACTCCAAAGGTGCATTTGTTCGGGTTCAATCTCAACTTGTATTTCTTCAACCTCTCAAACAGTTGGTATAAATGATCGAGATGTTCTTCTTCAGTATGAGATATGGCTATCATGTCATCCACATATACCTCTATTTCATGATGGATCATATCATGGAACAAAATCACCATAGCACGCTGGTATGTTGTCCCTGCATTCTTTAAACCGAATGGCATTACTTTGTAACAAAAAGTGCCCCATTATGTCACAAACGTAGTTTTCTCCATGTCTTCAGGTGCCATATTAATCTGGTTATAACCTGAGAATCCATCCATGAATGAGAATACCTTGTGTTGAGCGATGTTATCTACCAGAACATCAATGTGCGGAAGTGGAAAGTCATCTTTGGGACTTGCTTTATTCAAATCTCTGTAATCTACACACATTCGCACCTTACCATCCTTCTTTGGCACTGCTACCACATTAGCAACCCATTGAGGATAAGAAGTAACAACTAGAAAACCTGCATTAAATTGTTTCATAACCTCGGCTTTGATTTTCTCAGACATTTCAGGACGCATGCGACGAACCTTTTGCTTAACAGGATGACAATCTTCCTTCATCGGCAAACGATGTACTACTATATCAGTATCCAGTCCTGGCATGTCTTCATAAGACCAAGCAAAAATCTCTACATAGTCATGTAACATCTGAATCAATCTTTCTTTGACACTGTTTTCCAAGCCTGCTCCTATTTTGACTTCTTTCTTGTCTACTTCATTACCCAGATTTACAATTTCAATTGATTCCTCATGCGGTTGTATAGTCTTTTCTTCTTGCAGTAACAGTCTGGAAAGCTCTCCAGGCACTTCGCAATCTTCCTCACTTCCATCCTCGGCTTGGTAGATCGGATTTTTAAAGCCATAATTAACATTAGCAGAATTATTATCAACAGGATCCAGAATGGATATGGATCTACAATTTGTTACGTGAGTGTGTGTAAGAAAACATAGCTTATTTGAAAGATGACAGGAAAGA
The DNA here is from genome assembly GCF_024323335.1 of Lathyrus oleraceus. Classification (NCBI taxonomy): domain Eukaryota; kingdom Viridiplantae; phylum Streptophyta; class Magnoliopsida; order Fabales; family Fabaceae; genus Lathyrus; species Lathyrus oleraceus. Next base: position 15,192 of record NW_026113121.1, on the reverse strand, counting down.
TAAAGAGCGCAATATTTGAATGCAAAAAGTCCATTGATTTATTGAATGTGAATATGCTTATGAAAATGACAAAACCCTTAACAAATTAGCTATTGTGCCCCGGGCATAGACACAATGCTTTAAGAAGTTCAATTGTTCATAATAAAAGTTACAAAATTTGAAACACTAAAATAAGCAATAACAATTACTCCTGACTAAAGGAAATCGGGATAGTGTCACCAATTGTTGGGAAAATCCAGCTATCCAAGTCGCAATCGCTATCAGCATCTTCTACAGCATTAATCTGATCTTTGACTATCTTTTCAAAGCTAAACCCCAGGCCAAATTTATCAGACTTATACGGTACATCGATCAGTTGACCCCAGCCAGTACGACCACCATCTTCAACCACGGCTTGAGCATCTTTCAGAGAAATCATAGCAGGAGGAGCACGAATAACCTTGGGCACACGGGAAGTTGGCTTAAGGACAGGACTGGTCGGAGGAACTACTTCAAATGACTGAGAAGGAGTCTCAAAGAATTCACCATCCATCTCGAGGTATCTGAAGGTATGCACACTACTGACAATATACTCTTCTTCTCCATACACAGTGACAATCTTGCCCTCTATTGGATACCTCAGCTTTTGATGGAGAGACGAAGCTACAACACTTGCCCCATGGATCCAAGGGCGTCCCAGCAAGCAGGAATAGGCAGGACGAATGTTCATTACGTAACAGGTAGTGTTGAAGACTTGAGGTCCTATCTTGATAGGGAGAACCACTTCACCATGGACAACACTCTTCGCACCATCGTAAGCACGCACCACAACGTCACTAGGTTTCAGTTCAATGCTTTTACAGTCAAGCTTATCGAGCACAACTTTCGGTAGCACATTCAAAGAAGAGCCATTGTCGATCAACACATGAGACAAGGTGATCCCCTTACACTCAATGGAGATATGCAGAGCTTTATTGTGATTCTTTCCTGCTGGTGTCAGGTCAGCATCAGAAAAGCCTATGCCATTATCAACAGCCAAGTTAGCAACATAATTTTCTAACTGATCGACAGATGTCTCCTGAGGTACATGAGCGGTCTTCAAGAATTTTATCAACGCATTGGCATGAGATTCAGAAGATAACAACAAGGATAACATCGAAATTTTAGACGGAGTATGCCCCAGCTGTTCTACCACATCAAAATCACTCTTACGGATGATTTTCAGCATTTCTTCCATTTCCTGCTTGGCAACATCTTCGGTAGTAACTTCGACTGGTGTCTTTGACTGAGAAGGATTGATTACTGGTCCCTTTCCTCGAGTTTCAGGGGCGGGAGGTGAGATTTCTGGAGAGAAGATCCTTCCACTTCGAGTAATTTTACTAGTCCCAACAATGTCAACGTCATTAGGATTAGCAGAATTATCATCTTGCTTTATGCCGTGGATGTAAACATCACCTCCATAATTCCACGGAATGGCTTTGCTTGAGGAATACGGTACTGGGCCAGGTGCAGTAATAATTAGGGGAGCTACCTTGGGCTCAGCAGTAATCTTCACAGGCACTCTAGTAGCGGTAATCTTCACTGGAACTTTGGACCTAGCAATCACAGATATTTCTTCAATAGGGTTTTCCACCTTAGGAATCTTTTCAAAGAGAATTGTACGATCATCCATCAGCCGTTGAATACCATTCCTCAACTTCAAGCAATCATTGGGTCGGAGTATACAGAGATCGCAATTTTCAGCACAACCTGGAAATAAACCAGCTTGCAATAAATTCTTCTTGATGATCAGGAGAGGAGATGCTAAGTCAGCTACATTAGTAATGTGAGAATTGTCATCCACAGCATTAACAGTCTTGTCATGATTAGGCATAGGAGCAGTGATGACATTAGGAGTCTCCGGAGGATCAAATTCAATTTCTCCAGCGTCGATCATATCCTGAATCTTATTCTTCAACAACCAACAATCGTTTGTATCATGCCCGGGGCTATCGGAGTGATATGCACACCTGGCATTGGGATTATAACGAGGAGAAGTAGTGTTGGGATTTGCAGGAGGATCTCTGAGGGTAATTAAATTTTCTTTTAGCATACCCTGCAGTGCTTGTGCTAAAGTCATATTGATCTTGGTAAACTGCCTTCTTGGCTTGTCTTGTCTGTGTTGGAAGTTTTGAGATGGCGGTGCTGCAATCTTAACTGCTCCAACAGTATGGTCACGATTTTTCTTGTTATGACCCCTTTGACCGTACACAGCATTTGATTCATTCTTCCCCTGATAGGACTTTTTGGTGCTTGCAGAGGTAGCCGCCTGTATCTTTCCACTTCGAATGCCGCTTTCAACACGTTCACCCGTCAATATAAGTTCAGTGAAACCCGATGAGGAACTTCCCAATAGATGGCTGTAGAATGGGCCAGTCAGTGTACCCATGAACATGTCCACTAATTCTCGATCAGTCATAGGGGGTTTGACTCTGCCAGCCAAGTCTCTCCATTTTTGAGCATATTCTTTGAAGCTTTCTTTAGAGCCCATAGTCATATTCTGCAGTTGTAGCCGAGTAGGCGCTAATTCAGAATTATACTGGTAGTGCTTGTAGAAAGCTGTCGCTAAATCAGTCCAGGTGCGGATGTTAGAGCTCTCGAGCTGATAATACCACTCTAACTGTGTGCCAGACAGACTCTCTTGGAAGAAATGGATCCATAGCTTCCTATCAGTGGTATACGGCTGGATCTTTCTCACATAAGCTCTCAGATGCATCTGAGGACAAGACGCACCATCATACTTAGTGAAAGCGGGGACCTTGAATTTGCGAGGAATGACCACATCAGAGACCAGACCTAAGCTTTCGAAATCCAGACCGGGCGCCTTCTGACCCTCCATAGCTAGCATACGTTCTTCCAGCAACTTATACTTATCATCTTTCGGAGAGTACTGTTCATTTTCATAATTTTCATAGTCGTCCTCAGGGTTGAAAGGATCAACATTCTCATCTTCCGAATCATTTTCTGTCTCATCTTCTTTATCCTTCGGAATTCCAATCTTGACTCCTAGAGCCTGTCCTTTAAGCCTTCTTCCCGGGTTAATGTAACTCACAGATTTCTTGTCTTTCTTCTTCTCGAGCAATAGAGTCTTCAGTTCCTCCTGCCCCTTGGATAAGTTCAAGATCATCTCCTGGAATTGAGCATTCTGAGCCTGGAGATCCTTGACAGTTTGTTCGAGGGCCATTTTTCTGTTTGAGAGGAAGACCGTGAGAACATTGATCCTTTAGAGTACCTGTTATGCAATGTTATGTTATGCTATGCAATGTATGAAATGTTTTCAAGGACTTTTGGAATTTAACTTTGCGTAAACCACCAAAAAGGGGAACTTTTATTAATAATTTCTTTAATCAATGTTCATTACAAGAAAAAATGAAAGCTCAAGTCTCCCAGGGACGACTTCTTTTTGGGCGGAGATATGCATTGAGACTTCGTTCCTCATTAAGCTGGCTGGTGAGCTCTAATACTTTCTTCCTTTCAGCACAGAACTGAGCTTCAAAAGTATCCCTTTCCTCTCTCAACTGGATCCAAGATTTCTTCAATTCTTCAACATTGGTAGGCATATCTGGATAAGGAATGATCTGAGGGGTACCTCCTTCAACTTTTGGTTCAACAATCAGAGGTCGATTGCAAGATATGGCATGATAAGCTCACGAGCTCTGGCGCGTACCCATCTGAGATAAGGTTCCATAGGAATAGAGTTTTTCTGTCCTAAAGTACTTCTTTTCACCATGCCCCAAGCTCGTACAAACCTTTGACGGAGACCTTGAGAATCGTTGTCATAGTCAAACACAGTGCCTTGGATAATTATTTCATGTGGACCATCTCTTCGAGCATAACCAAACTGACGTAGGGCTAAAGCAGAATTATAAGTAATACCTCCTCTTATCCCCAGGAGTGGTACGTTAGAGAATTCTCCACAATGGTCAATGATGATAACATTTTCTTTGGGTTGGGGACACCAATGGATGTCTGAATGGGAGAGCGACATTATCCTTTGAGACCATTTCAAATTTTGCTCATTCTTCAAGACTGATTGAGGAAGGTGCGAAATAAACCACCTAGATAATAAAGGTACGCAGCACATGAGAGTCCCTTGCCTTTTCATAGTACGAGTGTGAAGGGAATGCAAAATGTCTCCAAGCAAGGTGGGCACAGGGTTATGAGTGAGAAATATCTTAAAAGCCTGGACACTCATAGCTTTTAGGAATTCTCGGGCCTTATTTATCAGAAATTTGGCAAGTAAACCCTTAACTTCACTTCTTGTTACCCAATTAGTTTCAATGTCGGGCTTAGTCATGTGTAAAGCCGCGACAATCTCTTCAGACCTCGGAATCTTTTCTAAATCACTGAAAGGTGTTTGATCAAGGATAGGTATCCCAAGCAACCTGGAAAATTATTCTAATGTGGGTACCAACTGATAATCTGGGAAGGTGAAGCAATGATGTTTAGGATCGAAGAACTGGAATAGAACTCTCATCATATCTTCCTTGAAACCGGTGGTAACTAAATTGAGGAGATAACCATGTTTCTTGATGAATTGAGCATGATCGGGAAGTTCCGACACTAAATCCTTGAGTTGAGGAGAGGTCGCTACAAAATTGATCCGGATGGTCTTCCTGGAAGCCATAGCCCTACAAAACAGAGCAAAGTTAAATCCCTAAGTCCTCGAAATGGTTAGTACAATGCCATGATGTTATGATGTTATAATGTCAAGTAAGTAACAAGCACAAACAAGTCACACCATAATCATTCCTAGGTTTTAAGGCTTGCATGAGTTCCATAGGTAAGTACCCTCCCCACTGAAGTTTGGTTGGTTCAACCTGTCCTAGAATAGTAACCGGGTTCTAGAAGGATCTCAAATCATTGACCTTTCCTTAAGTCCACTTAAGTGCAACACCAAGCGGTTGACCAAAATTTCCCTAAAGTCCAATCTCAAAGAGTGTAGTATCGAGTATCAACCAACCCCAGTCGGAACCGAAGTCAGTTATCTCACTACTTTCTAATGGCTAGGATGAGTCAATTAGGGTTCTAAAGGTCTGGTTAATGCTTTGATGACACCACGCAGACGCCAAATTTTTCCTCAAGTAAACATGAGGAACATCAGGACATCCAAAGTGTCACATTAACCGTAGCCATCATTTTAACCATTTCAGTATACGCCGGACAGTCGCGATGATCTCTTGCTACTTACCTAAGGTACACTAGATCTGGGTGTATGATCTTTCACTCAAGCATAGAATACCCAAACAATCCCTTAAAAGTAAATCAGACAAAGAAACACTTCGAAAACATAAGTGATATTATCTTTAAGGTAACCTCTCTTTTTAAGATTCCCCAGTAGAGTCGCCAGTTCTGTGATACGATGAACTGAATTTGTGTTTTTGCTTTGAAAAGCTATGTTGCGGATAGCAAGAGTCGCCACCGACTTTTCTTTTATCCAATAAGGAAAGGCGGAAAAGAACATGAAAGACCTTGATTAGATTTTGAGTTCGGGAGGTACATTATACAAAGGGAAGGTGTTAGCACCCTTTGTATCCATGGTTATCCATGGGCTCTTAATTGCTTAACTCACTTATGTTTTCCTTGTTTGAGAAATGTGGTGTGTTTAGAAAATATTTTGAAAGGAGAGTTTAACTTTGTAATGATTCTTGTACAAATGTATACAAAGTGTTTATCTCGTTTGATTTTGAAAGATGTTTAGAAAAATATAACTCGGCGATGATTCTGGTGCGAATGTATACCAAGTGGTGATTTTCTAAAAGATGTTTTGAAAAGTGTGAGGTGTGAAAAGTATTTTAAGCTGTGAGCAAGCATTTAAGAGTTATACCTAACTAAGGTCTTTATAGGTATTTCCTATCCTTAGGAGGGTAAAACTGTCCTTACTATTGAGAAGTAAGTAGTCTTATCCTTTGGATGTAAAGGGACATCGTGGAGTCGTCGATTGGTCATTGAAGGCAACATTTGTAAGGATACCTTAGCATTCGAAGAGACGATCATCATTTAATCGTAGGCTACAAGAAGGGTCATTGAGGGACAAAGTCATATATTCGAAGGCAACGTTCGAGGGATAAGGTCATATATTCGAAGGCAACATTCGAGGGACTATGATTTATTTTGTAGGGACATTGACCTTTTGATTGAAGGGACTATGACTTATCTGTTTAGGGATGATGATGATTTAATCGAAAGGGCCTTTGCTAAGGGTATCCCCACATTCGCGGGACATGACCGTAATATCGTAAGGCAACAAATAGAGGGTTACCCAAGAGGTGCAAGTGTGGAAATGATTGGATTCAGATATATTATCTTGAATTAATCTATCTAAGTTCGATTATTTATCTTTCCATGCAATCCTATTAGCATACATCTAGACAGTTATATTCACAGTATGGAAAAATTAAAGTGCGAAAAATAAGACTACGCTATTACATGACTTCGGGATAGGGGTACATAATTTAAAAGGGGATATAAAATATCTAAATCTTAATTAACGAGTACAAAATTAAAAGGGCATACAAAATAATAAAACCTAATTAAACTAAAAAGAAAGAAATAAAAAAAATATAATTAGATTTTTATTATTCAAAATAGCCCATTTTAATTAATTAAGTGATATATGAAAATTTAATTAATAAACTAGATTAAATTATATCCTAGTTTAAATAACTAATATAATATATTAATTAGAAAATTAATTAATGGGTTTTATTTTAATAATAGAAAAATAGTGGTGAATTAGTTAGAGTGGAAAAATACGTTGCAGTGAGAGGGGAGCTACCAACGAGCCATGTTGGTCCATTCGTTATTTATTCGCCTTCATTAAAACATATATTAATTCTACACGCCACCATGCATGTTACAACTTTCTCTCTTACGGCAAGCTACTTTGTTTTTTCTCATGCTGTTTCTTTCATGTGAATACAACAAACCTGTAACTTCATCTTATATCAAACCACACACATAAAATAAGATCATATGTAATCATCATGCAATAATAAAAATAGTCATGCATAAATCAAGAAGCTTATATTATTTTACTCATGTATTAGTTCTCTTTACTGCAAGTGATAATGATAAAACAAACCTTACACATACATGTTAAAGACAACCAAGGATTTATATTATCACCATTATATCATCATCATTATTATGTAATAACAGCATGTGAAATAAACATAATCATGCTAGAAACAACACTCATATAATAATAATTAAATGGCAGATATAATTATTTAATCATGCAAACAGAATTTCTCCAACATGCTATGACATATCAAGAATAGATGCATACTTGAATAAAGCAATATCAACATCCACCAAACCATGAATACATCATCTCAATATATATATTAAACCAATATTATTCATGCATGAATTAAGGAGTATTGCAAGGTAATCATGCTGGATGCAAATTCCATAATGAACACTTACTGGGGATTTGATTCTTCTAGCTTGCTCACTGTATGTGTGTTGTTCTTATTCAGGCTATGAGTGCTTTATGGTTGCTTCTCTTTTCCCTGCCCGTGAATCTTCTTGTTTCTGCCTTGCCTTGTGTATCTTCTTCTGCTGTATCTCTCCTCTTTTTCCCCTTTCTCTTGCTGCAGCCATATGAAGTATTTATAATGGTGTGGATTAGGGTTTAACCTTGCTAAATATTTGGATCCCTTCCTATACTTTAGAGTTTAACCTTGCTAAATATTTGGATCCCTTCCTATACTTTAGGAGAGTTAGGGTTTAACCTTGCTAAATATTTATTAAATACAAATATTATTATAAATAATGAATAATTTAAATGACTTTTAACAAATAAAAATTAATTTAAATTTTAGTTACATAATTGAATTAAAATTTAAACCTATTTCTATTTTTACTTTCATCATTTAAAAAAAAAATCAAAATTATTCTTACTTATATCAACCAAAATTATTTTATAATTTATGGGCTTTTAAAAAATGTTACTCTTATAAATAAATTTTATTAAGTAAAAAACGTGAATTACTAAATAAATACTATTTATAAATAATGAATAAATGGAACATGAGTCACTAAATTATAAAAAATAGTTATTATAATTTAATGAGCTTTAACAAATAAAATTAATTTAAATTTTTAATTATACAATTAAAATTCAAATATATTTTTATTTATCATTAAATTAAAATTATTTTATTTATATATATAAAATTTATTTATATCATACAGATAACCAAAATTATTATTATTTTTTATATCTGTATCACATAATAAATAAATTAAAATTTATAATTTATATGAGAATGTATGCTAATGAATGAATGCAAATGTGAAATGAATGACATGCATGAATCAATTTATCATAAAAATTAACAGGCAAATTTTGAGGTATTACACTTGGCTTCAAGGCTCATTGTTGACAAATTATGGGATGATGTGTTTAACATGTCTTCCCGACATTTGCTTTGAACTTGGCTGACGTAGTAAGCTTGGTCTGGATGTTCTGATGCCCCATGCTTGATTTGAGCAAAAAAATCCAAAATATAAGGAAATGCTTCCTCTCCAGGGCCAGTCTTGCCCCAATCCGTTAGGTATCTACATGGATTGTCCCAGTTATAAGTTATGAAGCAAACCATGGGTAAAGTGATCTTGATTTGATATGCCCCAACGTCTTGGGTCTGCCTACCCCTATTCATCCATCTCTTGGAGTGTTTTGACTTTCTCATGCTTTTGAGGTGGTCTTCCCTGGTATGAAACCTTGAATGGATTTTGCCCCTGACTGGTTGATCTTTGAGGGAATGCCCCTGGCCAACTGCCTTTGGAGAGATTTGCCTAATCTCAACGTGGTTGTCCCAGACTGACTGAATCTTGAGGTGGCTTGCTCAACGGAGTTATCAGATGCCTTTCCCCCTGGTGAGATTAATCTAAGGGGATGACCTTTGCTCGTTGGAGTCCTCAGGAATTTTGCCTCTTTTGGGTGACCAAAACTTCTCAAGTCATGTTCATTGTGAAAACTCTCTTGATGTCAATGCTCATTCACAAGTAAAACTATTTAGGCTAATGTTATGTTTATAGTAGTTTTAGAAATCCAAGTATGTCCACTGAAAAGATGACATATAGTGAATGGATCACTAGTTACAAAAAGTCATATTGATACTTAGCAAAACAAAGAGGAGTCAGTTTCGACACAAGCTCCAATGCAATATGCTTTCGAAATAGACCTTGCTTCAATTAGGTCTTTTGAGGGTTGTAATATGGGATGGTTCACGGTTTAAGAAACAAAGGATTATGGCTCAAAAATTTATTTAGCCCGCCCATTCTTCCTGATACCCTTCAGTCCTACGTTCAACTAGTTTGACACAAACGTTCGTCTCTTAGAATGATGGGAGTGGTAGTAAGAGAACCCACAAGGTTTTGGGAGTGACAGTCACTTGCCTTCCTATTTTTGTGTTTGCAGCCGCACGACTTTGTTCTTGCTGAGGATTTTGTTTTTCGACTTCCCTAATTTTGCTTGGACTGGTATTTTGCTTACAGTCCATCGGGATACCCTAATTTTTGCCTAAGCCACTTGTTTTCAAGTTTCGACTTAGCGGGCTTTTTCTCCCTCTCTTTTTTAGAGTTTTTTTTGGGAACAAATCGTTTGACGTTTGTTGATTTGGTTTGAAAGGATTTGTGACTGTCTCACTTGTTTTGTTGGCGAGGGACAACCATTGGATTTGTGATTTCGACCTCTCGTGAGGGAAATGATGTGGTTGTCCTTTAAACAAGACACTCCCTAGGATGTGGTTGATACTCAAATAGGACACTCCCTACTTTGTCTTTTAAGAATTGAACGGATACAGAGGTAGAAATGGGAAATGGATTTTTTTTATTTAAATTTAAGATATGATATGATTTAAATACTTTAATAGAATTTAATTAAAAAATGTATATAGATGTCTTGAGAGCTATGAATTTGATACCAATTTGACGAATCTGGTATGCTATTGTAATAAAAAAAATTAATTACTAATATACTTTTATTCTGTAGTCAAATATGAAAATATTAATATGATTATATTTAAGAAATATAAATGGTAAAATTAATTAAAATATACAAAATACATAAAAATAAAAGGGAAAAAGAAAAATAATAGTGTGTTTTAAATAAAATAAATAAATCATATAACAACATTCATGTATTAAAAAAACAGCAACATTCATGTAATTAAAAATAAAATAGAGAAAAAAATAATATACACGTAAAATATTTTTACAAATTTAATTGAAATATATTAACAATGTAAAATAATTTTACACCATCAGTTAATTATAGACGTCGGATACTGAAAGAATTTTTTTTTTTTAAATCTATAAAATAATACAAACGAATAATGATATGAACTAACAATGTGATTTTTTTTTACATTGATAGTATATAATAATTAATCTTATATTTTTACACGGTCAATTAATAAAAGACGTGTATTCCTTTACATTACATTTTTATTTTTGAAATAGTGTAAATTATTATAATTAAATATTTGTGTATTTTTTTATATTAACTGTGTATATCTTTTAATTAAAAAAATAATAACAACTAGAAGGAGGAAACATACAAAGAATCTGCACAAATTGATATAAAATACATTTTCTTAAGAAATATATAAAGGTAAATATTGTTTGCAAATAGTAACGTTATATATATATATATATTATATATATATATATATATTATATATATATATATATATATATATATATATATATATATATTATATATATTATATATATATATATATATATATATATATATATATATATATATATATATATATATATATTGCAATAATAGATATTGGTTATTTATTTATTATTTATAAAAAAATTTAAGCAAAAAAAAAGCGATTTAAAATTTTAGCAAGAGAAATAAGAAAAAGAATGAACTAGGGGTTAATGATAAGTTGTTGAACAACAACCCCATAATTCATGGCATGGAATATTCTTCTGGTAATTTATCAATAGAGACTTCTTGTTTGCCTTGCTTAGTACACTTGGAAAGGAATCAGATGACCAGAAAGTGTGTAAAGAGTTGTACTTGATTTGTGTATTTGGGTATTGTAGTTTTCATAATGGATACTAGCATCCGTAGATTTCCTTTAAAATTTTATAATATTGTTTGTTAGTTAAGAAAGTTATCGTCATTACTCATTTTGTGCACTTTGGCAGTGTTTTAATTTTATTCAAATTTATGTTATTACGGCTACCAGATATTATTTTAAATTTAAAAATTCATTTTAATTTTATCTTTTACAAAATATGCTACTATATTCTTGATTTTTAAATAACGTGAGAGTTCGAAATAGATACTACATTTTAATATATCAACTAAATTTAAAGGTAAATGTCGTTTTATCAAATATATTGTCTATCTAAACTTTCATAAGATTGTTTGGATTCATGTTACCTAAAATGAGATAGTATCACAATGAATATTTAAATGATTATATTTGACTTTTTCTTTTTTAAAATCATAATTAATAGAATTGATTTTGAGAAGAAGAAAAAAAAACTTATGAAGAAACAAAATTTTATTTTAAACTTTTAATTGTTCAAAAAAATTGTACACATTAAAGTGTTCGAAAGTTAATAAATCTCTCCGTTCCTATTTAAGTGTTATTTTTTTTATTATTTCTTTTTTAATTAATATTTATAAAATTTAAGATAATATTAATTGTATTTTATAAAAATTATTTTTAGATAATTATTATAAAAGAGGAAAAGTAAAATAAATATAATAATAAATAATTAAAGCTGTTATAGATAAAATAAAAATTATTACTTGAAAAGTAATAATATTGGTTAACTTTTTTTAATATGTGTGAAAAATTAAAGAAAATAACAAAATGGAGAGAGTAATATTAAACCCATGAAATTTGATTGAATTGTGGGAATGATGAAAATGCTGATGTTAAACCCATGAAATTTGATTGAATTGTGTGAATGATGAAAATGTTGTTCTTAAACCCATGAAATTTAATTGAATTGTGTGCATGATGAAAATGTTGTTGTTAAACCTATGAAATTTGATTGGATTGTGTGAATGATGAAAACGTTGTTGTTAAACCTATGAAATTTGATTGAATTGTGGAAATGATGAAATGTTGATGTTAAACCCATGAAATTTGATTGAATTGTGTGAATAATGAAAATGTTGTTGTTAAACCCATGCAATTTGATTGAATTGTGGGAATGAAGAAAATGTTGATGTTAAACCCATTAAATTTGATTGAATTGTGTGAATAATGAAAATGTTATTGTTAAACCCATAAAATTTGATTGAATGATGGGAATGATGAAAATGTGATGTTAAACCCATGAAATTTGATCAAATTGTGGGAATGATGAAAATGATGATGTTAAACCCATGCAATTTGATTGAATTGTAGGAATAAATGAAAATATTGTTGTTAAAATCATGAAATTTGATTGAATTACGTGAATGATGAAAATTTTATTGTTAAACACATCAAATTTGATTGAATTGTGTGAATGATGAAAATGTTATTGTGTTAAACCCATAAAATTTGATTGAATTGTGGGAATGATGAAAATGTTGATATTAAACCCATGAAATTTGATTGAACTGTGTGAATGATGAAAATGTTATTGTTAAACCTATGAAATTTGATTGAATTGTGTGAATGATGAAAAAGTTGTTGTTAAACATATGAAATTTGATTGAATAGTGGAAATGATGAAATGTTGATGTTAAACCCATGAAATTTGATTGAATTGTGTGAATATTGAAAATGTTGTTGTTAAACCCATGAAATTTGATTGAATTGTGGGAATGATGAAAATGTGATGTTAAACCCATGAAATTTGATTGAATTGTGGTAATGATGAAAATGTTGATGTTAAACCCATGCAATTTGATTGAATTATGCGAATGATGAAAATTTTGTTGTTAAACCCATGAAATTTAATTGAATTGTGTGCATGATGAAAATGTTGTTGTTAAAGCTAGGAAATTTGATTGAATTGTGTGAATGATGAAAACTTTGTTGTCAAACCTATGAAATTTGATTGAATTGTTGAAATGATGAAATGTTGATGTTAAACCCATGAAATTTGATTGAATTGTGTGAATAATGAAAATGTTGTTGTTAAACCCATGAAATTTGATTGAATTATGTGAATGATGAAGATTTTGATCTTAAACCCATGAAATTTGATTGAATTGTGGGAATGATTAAAATGATGATATTAAACCCATGAAATTTGATTAAATTGTGTGAATGATAAAAATGTTGTTGTTAAACCCATGAAGTTTGATTGAATTGTTGGAATGATGAGAATGATGATGTTAAACCCATGAAATTTGATTGAATTATGGGAATAAATGAAAATATTGTTGATAAAACCATTAAATTTGATTGAATTATGTGAATGATGAAACTTTTGTTGTTAAACCCATAAAATTTGATAGAATTTTGTGAATGATGAAAATGTTATTTTTAAACCCATGAAATTTGATTGAATTGTGGGAATGATGAAAATGTTGATGTTAAACCCATTAAATTTGATTGAACTGTGTGAATGGTGAAAAAGTTGTTGTTATACCCATTAAATTTGATTGAATTGTCTGAATGATGAAAATGTTGTTGTTAAACCTATGAAATTTGATTGAATTGTGTGAATGATGAAAACGTTATTGTTAAACCTATGAAATTTGATTGAATGGTGAAAATGATGAAATGTTGATGTTAAACCCATGAAATTTGATTGAATTGTGTGAATAACGAAAATGTTGTTGTTAAACCCATGAAATTTGATTGAATTGTGGGAATGATGAAAATGTTGATCCTAAACCCATGAAATTTGATTGAATGGTAGGAATGATAAAAATGTTTATGTTAAACCCATGAAATTTGATTGAATTGTGGGAATGATAAAAATGATGATGTTAAACCCATGAAATTTGATTGAATTCTGGGAATGATGAAAATGATGATGTTAATCCCATGAAATTTGATTGAATTGTGGGAATGATGAAAATGTTGTTGTTAAACCCTTGAAATTTAATTGAATTGTGTGCATGATGAAAATGTTGTTGTTAAACCTAGAAATGTTGATTGGATTGTGTGAATGATGAAAGCGTTGTTGTTAAACCCATGAAATTTGATTGAATTGTGGAAATGATGAGATGTTGATGTTAAACCCATGAAATTTGATTGAATTATGTGAATAATGAAAATGTTGTTGTTAAACCCATGAAATTTGATTGAATTGTGGGAATGATGAAAATGTTGATGTTAAACCCATGAAATTTGATTGAATTGTGTGAATATTGAAAATTTTATTGTTAAACCTATGAAATTTTATTGAATTGTGGGGATGATGAAAATGTGAGGTTAAACCCATGAAATTTTATTGAATTGCGGGGATGATGAAAATGATGCTTATAAACCCATGAAATTTGATTGAATTGTGGGAATAAATGAAAATATTGTTGTTAAAACCATGAAATTTGATTGAATTATGTGAATGATAAAAATCTTGTTGTTAAACCCATGAAATTTGATTGAATTGTTTGAAGGATGAAAATGTTGTTGTTAAACTCATGAAATTTGATTGAATTATGGGAATAATGAAAATCTAGATTTTAAACCCATGATATTTGACTGAACTGTGTGAATCATAAAAATGTGATGTTAAACGCATGAAATTTGATTGAATTGTGGGAATGATGAAAATGATGATGTTAAACCCATGCAATTTAATTGAATTGTGTGAATAAATGAAAATATTGTTGTTAAACCCATGAAATTTGATTGAATTATGTGAATGATAAAAAATTTGTTGTTAAACCCATAAAATTTTATTGAATTGTGTGAATGACGAAAATGTTGTTGTTAAACCCATGAAATTTGATTGAACTGTGTGAATGACGAAAATGTTGATGTTAAACCCATGAAATTTGATTGAATTGTGTGAATGATGAAAATTATGTTGTTATACCCATGAAATTTGATTGAATTGTGTGAATGATGAAAATGTTGTTGTTAAACCTATGAAATATGATTGAATTATGTGAATGATGAAAACGTTGTTGTTAAACCTATGAAATTTGCTTGAATGGTGGAAATGATTAAATGTTGATGTTAAACCCATGAAATTTGATTGAATTGTGTGAATAACGAAAATGTTGTTGTTAAA
>NW_026113120.1:0-40551 GCF_024323335.1 Lathyrus oleraceus | reverse complement strand
ATTTGGAATTTCAAAGTGGCATATCTTTCAAACCATTTGGCCAATTTGGATGATTCTTTTTTGAGCAAATCCCATTTGATGTGTACTATCCAAATCCATCAATCACATTTCATCAAAAACCTTCACATAAAAAGGTCATTTTTCAAGTGGACCATTTAATTTTTGGTGGGGAAAAAAAGGCCAAATTTCAAAATACATGGAATTTCCACATGAAACCAATTGGAATAGCTTCTAAGTGTGATTTATGACTTGCTTCAAAAGAAAAAACACTGTTCCATTGGTTCAAGCTATCAAAGGGCAAATTGGCCAATTTCCATAACAAGCTTCATTTTGCTAATCATCCAAATTATGCTAAACATGATTAAGGCATGGATTAACATGAGGTATAAAAGCTTAATCCTAACAGAATACTCAGAATCAACAATCATTTTTTCAGATCAAAATCCAAAATCTCACAAATTCTCTCAATTTCTCACAATTTTTCTCCACACTTTTTTCATCATTCATCAAGAATTCGTGATTTCCTTTGCTTCTTTTTGCTTTGATCATCATCTGCAGGTAATTTGAGAGATCTGTTGAACAAGATTGTGGAAGAATCGATCAAATTCTCACTGTTGCAAAGCTTGAGCTTCCATGGCAGTTGCAAAATTCCATTGATCCAAGCACTGTTGAGCTGAGCTGCACCTTGCATCCACCTCCTACAACATCATACACGATTCTGTTTTCGCTAATTGGGACCAAACTCACACGATTTCCACAGCTGCACAATCACAAGGTAAAATTTCGAAAGCTCCGATTCTTGAAATCCACATGTGGTTTAGATAGATCTTGCGACATAGAATATACTGCAAATCGAATCATGATTTTTCGTTGAGTATTGAATGAGTTATGTAGATCTGAACGTTTGAGTGTGAAACTTTCTTCGATCGATCCGTGAAGCATGATTAGATCTAGGTTAATTGCTTGTTAGAATAATGATCTACATGACATGACGTTTCGATCGGTATATCATTTGCTGGTTTTCGTGGCAAAAAAGTGATGTTGATGATGAACAGCATGAGAACGTGAAGAACGCGTCCAGCTTCGAATTTCTGGGCAAAAACACGCGTTTGATCCTTCCGCCTGGATTTCCATTTCAAAATCTTGTTTCCCGCCGCGCCTGGACCAATCACATGACGCCATGGAGTTTAGTGAAACGGGGCGTTTTGCCCCCTGGTTCAATTAATTACAGAAATGACACTCAGCGCTTAATTCATTTAATTAAATGTTAATAATTATTTCATTTTATAACCTAACTTCTAAAAATCATAATTAATTCAATTTTAATCCAATTTGAGTGAGGATTTTTGCATTGATCTCCAAATTTCCTCTAGTTTTTTTTAGGCATGATAATGAAAGTTGTGCCTGGTAGATTTTTGGTTTTGGCTAGTGATCTTTGACATGTATGCATTATACATATGTTTTGCCATATTGATCATGAAATCTTGATGCATTATCCAAAATGATTGAAATTTCACATGCTTGTTCTTGACTCTTTCCTGGTGATTTTGATGTATAGTTTGCTATTTTTGAGTCCCTGGTTAGAGAGATATGATGTGATCTTCATGAGTGTGACAATGTGTGTCACACTATGTTATGCCATGTTCATGATTTTATTTTCCATACCTATGCTATGCCTATGGCTCTGAATGTTTGCATGTGATATCATATGTATGTCTAGTTTCACCATGATTTTTTGTGGATTTGTTTGATCCATTTCCTATTTGATTGAGATTTTTGTTGGCTGTTTAGTCATTTTTAGGGTTTTTCTTGAGTGATCAACTTACTTATCTTGTGAAATCCTCATCCCTTATCATATGAAGGTGAAATTTGGTGGAGTGTTTCTTGACATGTTTAGCTTCATCTTGGCTTTGGTCCCATCCATTATCATTTGTTTTCACTGTTTTACATTTGCTTGAAGTTGGTGCACACTTTGTGGCCTTATTTGGAGTTGTATTTGCATACCATGACTTCCTGATTTAATTCCCCTACTTCCATTTATCCAAATGTCATGAAATTTGATATGTAGCTCATTGAATGTGTGCTGTTTGAGCTGGAATTTTTGTGGAATTTATTGAGCTGTTTTGGTATTAGTTTGATTGTGATCATTCTGTTTGCTCCAATGTGATTCCAAAATGCATAGTTTGACATGTTTAGCTTGTGAAATGCAATTGGTGAATGTTTTGGATGTGGGACCAACTGGAATTTATTCTTGTTTGTTAAATATTGATTTTGATCAATTTTCACTTGCTGTTTTGAATTTTTCATCTCCTTTTGACCCTAGGCTTGTCCTAGTGGTCTTACTTCTCACATTTGAGTTGTTTTTTCAGGTTAAGAAGCAAAATGCTTTGAAGAGCTTAATTCAAGTTGATTGATTTTGGTTTATTTGATTATCATGAACTGACTTGTTTTATTTTGTAGGATGCTAACTCATTTGCTTTGAGTTTGTGCTTTGCACATATGATTGATTGTGTTGTCTGTTGGTTCATAACTTGTTTGTTTTGACTTTATGACCTGAATACTGATTATATTTGATTGATTTCAGGTACCATAGTCGCTTTAGTTCCTTGAGAACTAGCTATTGCTTTGCTTTGCTTACGCATTGAGGTAGACTCTCTTGTCTCCATGTAGTCTGGAAGACCTGGCTTGTTATTTAGCCAGGCAACTGTCTGAAGTCCTCCTTAAGAGGCAATGTTTGTGATTGTTTACTTTGTCCCCAAGCAGGTAAAGACCTCATATGAGGCAATTGGTAGACAAAAGAGATATGTAACCTATCTCCTACTATTCTGTGAGTCACTCACCTTGCTCACACTACATGTGTTGATGCATAGTGAGTAAAAACCCAAGATCTATCGAGTCTAACTTGTGGAGAGAGTTCCATCTTTCTGAACTCCCACACCTTCTGATATTCAATACTCTCCCTGACCAGGGATAAGAGTGATGAGGCACACCCCTCATATCCTTTCATCTGCTTCACCTTGGCTCTCAATGTCAAGGTTAAGAGCGCCTTTCACCCTATTCCAGTTGACTTTTAAAGTCCAACCTTTGTTTGAGCCCAATTGTGTGGTTATAGTGTGTGCTACTTGAACTTGTTTGATTGATTATTTGATTCATTTGAACATGATTGCTTACTTGCCATTGTGCATTCATCATTATTGATTGTTAATTCTTGTATGATCATCATTGCATACCCTTGTGGTTTGTTTGAGTTTACCCATTAAGGACAATTGTAAGACCAGGTTGATTGGCTTTTGTTTCCCTGATATGGAAGGATAGAGTGTAAGACCTCATTGGTCACTCATATCTTCTTTGCTCTTGTTTGTTGTATGAGAGGATGCAATTATAAGTCCCTGTGATGTGGCATTTGTATTCCTATGACCATACTTTAGAGGTTGGTATAAGTCCAGATAGATTGGCATCCGACATCCAAGTTTTGTTTACTTTAGGAGGTTGGTATAAGTCCAGATAGATTGGCATCCGACATCCAAGTTTTGTTTTACTTTAGGAGGTTGGTGTAAACCCAGTTATTGGTATCCGACATCCGCTTTTGCTTTTGTGAGATTGGTATAAGACCATTGATGGCATCCAATATCATTGTTTATTTTAGGAGATCGGTGTAAACCCAGTTATTGGTATCCGACATCCGTTTTTTTTTTGTTAGATTGGTATAAGACCATTGATGGCATCCGGTATCACCTTATTTTACTTACTTGCATTGTTGCCTCATTCCTAAGGACACACTTGAATCATCTTCTATATGATTTCAAGAGGTGAACTTCTAGGAAGTTCTACACTTCTTCATCCACACCCTTTTTGTTTCAAAACCCCTTTTCACTTGTTGACTTTTAAAAACTTGAAAATGCATGTTGTGCAAACATTCTCATTCTCTTTTCAAATTAGAAACTTGGACCCTAAGTCCTTGACTTTTCAAACTTCTTTTCATAACACTTCTTTGAATCAATCTTAACCATACTCTGACCATATTTTGTGAATAATCATAATCAGTTAATCCAACTCATTCAATTGTTTTGTGGCTTTGTCCATGCTTGTTAAGTTTTCATACATTAGCCATAGGTTTGATTTATCCTAGTTGGTTGATGTTAATCTCACCTATTTGTCCTTAGTTGATTGAATTGTAAGTCTTCCTTGCTTATTATAGGGTTAACCCCTCATTAGCAAGTGGAAGCTTTTCTCACATGGTGGACTTGTTGTTTCATAAGGTTGAGTCTTCTCCCATTGGTAATGAAAAGCCTTAATGCTTATGTTTTAAAATGAACTCACAAATCTTTGGAAATCTTTTAGCCGAACTACGGCGTTTTGATCCTTACCTTTGATGGAAGGTACGTAGGCAACGAGTTCATCCGTTCAAACACAAAAATAACTAACTTGTACATTCTTTTCTCATCATCCCATTCGTGTTTGCACAATATGTCAAAAACAAATAAATATTCTTATACAACAAGTGTGAAAAGGGCTCCCTAGGAGTACCTAGGACGTGATGGGTGCCTAACACCTTCCATTTGCGTAATTTACCCCTTACCCAGACTCTCTGATCTTTTATTGGTTTTCTACGTGTAAAACTTCTTAGGTTTTTGTTCGCTTTTTAACCAGTCCTTAGGATAAATAAAAGTGCGGTGGCGACTCGATTCATTGTATACTTTGCTTATGGTTTAATCAATAAATCATATAGCGACGAATACACCGCTATAGAAAAGTGGCGACTCCACTGGGGATAAATGCATTTTAGACCTTCCCTGGTGGTATTGCCTACTTTTCACCCTTGTTGTATGATATTTGTTTATGTGTTATTTGTACAATTTGGGATAACTGTATTGATTGTAATGTTTGAATTGCTTGATATACAATTGCTGTTTGCTTTGGTGATCTTTGTGAGATGAGTTCTATACCCGAACTCGAGTGCACTCTAGGATAGGAGAATGACATAGTCTTGTTGACTGGTGTGGAGTATTCCTTAGCCAGTTGACTTGCGAGTCCATTCACTTGGTGGAGGTCATGTTGAATTAACAATGTCACACAAGTCATTGTGGTTAGGCATTATTCATTCAATCATGTGCCTTAGAAGCCAAGGACCGTAGTTTACCAAACCATCTTGGCCTATTTTTAGGACGTAGTGCGGAGGTCGTTCAGATGTAAGATCTGATGCGATTGTTACGCGATACTACACTCATAAGAGTCTCTCTCGAGAATATTTTGGAATACGAGTATTCGTTTCTCCGATAATATCCGAGAGATGGGACGATGATTATGGGAACCTCTGGTAGAACATGTCTGGCAGGTTTAAACCCTAGTACACTCCCTTTGGGTGGTTCTTAACCGAGACTCCATGCTCGTGACTCTCAGCAAACCCGTGATTCGTGGTTGAGTCGTTCAAACGTCGTTAATATCAATGGAAACTTGGGCGTTGATAAGGTGTAAACCATAATCCGCCAAAATGGATAATCCTCTTTCTCTTTTAATTTTTGTAAATATTAAATTGGGATAGTAGAAAAGTATACGCTAAACATATAAATGCATAAGAAAAACATTAGGTTTATTTCTGATCCGAGTAATTAACGGGTATTCATAGATATAATTAGATTATTTTTGGATATCTAAATATGTTTGTCTATATATATATACTTTATTTTATCAACGGCCTGATTTTACTCATCCTTCCATAAATAATATACAATAGTAAAGTCAAGTAATTAATTCTATTGATTATATTACTTTTTAAATTATAATTATTATTTATTATATAAAACTAATAATTAGTTACAACAAAGGTAATGTTTAATTTGAGAGGAAGGAGAAGTATTTAAGTGGCTCTTTATTAATATCTTGATGTTAGAATAGTGAGTGGTATTCTATTATGGATAGTATATTAGACCTTTTGAGATCTTTGTTATTTCTCATTATAATATAATAAAACATTTATTATCTAAACTTATTTTATACAGTAGAATAGAAAAAAAAAAGTGCATTAGAAAAAAAAGTGCATTAGTTTTGACTTAGTAGGTTTTATGATAAAAATGTCAAATAGGGAGTGGAGAGATTTAATATTAAAAATAAATTTACAAATTGATACTCAATATGCCGACTGTGAATAGATCCAACCAAACACAGAAAACCTAGCAATATTACCTTTCAATTCAAAACATTAAACTGAAACCTCACCAATATTAAAATTTAAGAACCTAACAAAAATACCGTAAGCGTTTAAAAGATTCAACTTAACTCACAACCCAAATATACTCTACAATTTTAATGTTTCCATGAAAACATCTAACTTGTACTCCACTTTCTCTTTTAAATTTTTGTAAATATTAAAATTGGGATAGTAGAAAAGTATACGCATAAACATATAAAATTGCATAAAAATAAAACATTAGGTTTATTTCTGATCCGAATAATTAACGGGTATTCATAGATATAATTAGATTAATTTTTGGATATCTAAATATGTTTGTCTCATATATATATATATATATATATATATATATATATATAGAATATATAGATAGAGATATATATATATATATATATAGATATATATATATAGATATATATATATATATATATATATATATATATATATAATATATATATATATATATATAAGATATATATATATATATATATAATATAGCTATATACTTTATTTTATCAACGGCCTGATTTTACTCATCCTTCCATAAATTATATACAATAGTAAAGTCAAGTAATTAATTCTATTGATTATATTACTTTTTAAATTATTAATTATTATTTATTATATAAAACTAATAATTAGTTACAACTAAGGTAATGTTTAATTTGAGAGGAAGGAGAAGTATTTAAGTGGCTCTTTATTAATATCTTGATGTTAGAATAGTGAGTGGTATTCTATTATGGATAGTATATTAGACCTTTTGAGATCTTTGTTATTTCTCATTATAATATAATAAAACATTTATTATCTAAACTTATTTTATACAGTAGAATAGAAAAAAAAAAGTGCATTAGAAAAAAAAGTGCATTAGTTTTGACTTAGTAGGTTTTGTGATAAAAATGTCAAATAGGGAGTGGAGAGATTTAATATTAAAAATAAATTTACCAATTGATATTCAATATGCCGACTGTGAATAGATCCAACCAAACACAGAAAACTTAGCAATATTACCTTTCAATTCAAAACATTAAACTGAAACCTCACCAATATTAAAATTTAAGAACCTAACAAAAATACCGTAAGCGTTTAAAAGATTCAACTTAACTCACAACCCAAATATACTCTACATTTTAATGTTTCCATGAAAACATCTAACTTGTACTCCACTTTCTCTTTTAAATTTTTGTAAATATTAAAATTGGGATAGAAGAAAAGTATACGCATAAAATATAAAATTGCATAAAAATAAAACATTAGGTTTATTTCTGATCCGAATAATTAACGGGTATTCATAGATAGATTAGATTAATTTTTGGATATCTAAATTGTTTGATCATGTATATATATATATATATATATATATATATATATATATATATATATCTATATATATATATATGTATATATATCTATATATATATTATATATATAATATATATATATATATTTATTTTATCAACGGCCTAATTTACTCATCCTTCCAAAAATAATACAATAGTAAAGTCAAGTAATTAATTCTATTGATTATATTACTTTTAAATTATTAATTATTTATTATTATATAAACTAATAATTAGTTACAACTAAGGTAATGTTTATTTGAGAGGAAGGAGAAAGTATTTAAGTGGCACTATTAATATCTTGATGTTAGAATAGTGAGTGGTATTCTATTATGGATATTATATTAGACCTTTCGAGATCTTTGTTATTTCTCATTGTAATATAATAAAACATTTATTATCTAAACTTATTTTATACTGTAGAATAGAAAAAAAAAGTGCATTAAAAAAAAATGTGCATTAGTTTTGACTTAGTAGGTTTTATAAAAAGTCAAATAGGGAGTGGAGAGATTTAATATTAAAAATAAATTTACCAATTGATACTCAATATGCCGACTGTGAATAGATCCAACCAAACACAGAAAACCTAGCAATATTACCTTTCAATTCAAAACATTAAACTGAAACCTCACCAATATTAAAATTTAAGAACCTAACAAAAATACCGTTAGCGTTTAAAAGATTCAACTTAACTCACAACCCAAATATACTCTCCAATTTTAATGTTTCCATGAAAACATCTAACTTGTACTCCACTTTCTCTTTTAATTTTTGTAAATATTAAAATTGGGATAGTAGAAAAGTATACGCATAAACATATAAAATTGCATAAGAATAAAACATTAGGTTTATTTCTGATCCGAATAATAACGGGTATTCATAGATATCATTAGATAATTTTGGGATATCTAAATATGATTTCTCATATATTATATATATATATATATAATATTATTTATATATAATACTTTATTTTTTCAATGGCCTGATTTTACTCATCCTTCCATAAATAATATACAATAGTAAAGTCAAGTAATTAATTCTATTGATTATATTACTTTTTAAATTATTAATTATTATTTATTATATAAAACTAATAATTAGTTACAACTAAGGTAATGTTTAATTTGAGAGGAAGGAGAAGTATTTAAGTGGCACTTTATTAATATCTTGATGTTAGAATAGTGAGTGGTATTCTATTATGGATATTATATTAGACCTTTTGAGATCTTTGTTATTTCTCATTATAATATAATAAAACATTTATTATCTAAACTTATTTTATACAGTAGAATAGAAAAAAAAGTGCATTAGAAAAAAATGTGCATTAGTTTTGACTTAGTAGGTTTTATGATAAAAATGTCAAATAGAGAGTGGAGAGATTTAATATTAAAAATAAATTTACCAATTGATACTCAATATGCCGACTGTGAATAGATCCAACCAAACACAGACAACCTAGCAATATTAATTTCAATTCAAAACATTAAACTGAAACCTCACCAATATTAAAATTTAAGAACCTAACAAAAATACCGTTAGCGTTTAAAAGATTCAACTTAACTCACAACCCAAATATACTCTCCTTTTAATGTTTCCATGAAAACATCTAACTTGTACTCCACTTTCTCTTTTAAATTTTTGTAAATATTAAAATGGGATAGTAGAAAAGTATACGCATAAACATATAAAATTGCATAAAAATAAACATTAGGTTTATTTCTGATCTGAATAAATAACGGGTATTCATAGAAATAATTGGATTAAATATTGGGTATCTAAATATGTTTGTCTCATATATATACTTTATTTTATCAACGGCCTGATTTTACTCATCCTTCCATAAATAATATACAATAGTAAAGTCAAGTAATTAATTCTATTGATTATATTACTTTTTAAATTATTAATTATTATTTATTATATAAAACTAATAATTAGTTACAACTAAGGTAATGTTTAATTTGAGAGGAAGGAGAAGTATTTAAGTGGCACTTTATTAATATCTTGATGTTAGAATAGTGAGTGGTATTCTATTATGGATATTATATTAGACCTTTTGAGATCTTTGTTATTTCTCATTATAATATAAAAAACTTTATTATCTAAACTTATTTTATAGAGTAGAATAGAAAAAAAAAGTGCATTAGAAAAAAAATGTGCATTAGTTTTGACTTAGTAGGTTTTATGATAAAAATGTCAAATAGAGAGTGGAGAGATTTAATATTAAAAATAAATTTACCAATTGATACTCAATATGCCGACTGTGGATAGATCCAACCAAACACAGACAACCTAAGCAATATTACCTTTCAATTCAAAACATTAAACTGAACCTCACCAATATTAAATTTAAGAACCTAACAAAAATACCGCTAGCGTTTAAAAGCTTCAACTTAACTCACAACCCAAATATACTCTCCAATTTTAACGTTTCCATGAAAACACCTAACTTGTATTCCACTTTCTCTTTTAAATTTTTGTAAATATTAAAATTGGGATAGTAGAAAAGTATACGCATAAAAATATAAAATTGCATAAAAATATAACATTATGTTTATTTTTGATCCGAATAATAAACGGGTATTCAGAGAAATAATTAGATTAATTATTGGATATCTAAATTTGTTTGTCTCATATATATACTTTATTTTATCAACGGCCTAATTTTAGTCATCCTTCCATAAATAATATACAATAGTAAAGTCAAGTAATTAATTCTATTGATTATATTACTTTTTAAGTTATTAATTATTATTTATTATATAAAACTAATAATTAGTTACAACTAAGGTAATGTTTAATTTGAGAGGAAGGAGAAGTATTTAAGTGGCACTTTATTAATATCTTGATGTTAGAATAGTGAGTGGTATTCTATTATGGATATTATATTAGACCTTTTGAGATCTTTGTTATTTCTCATTATAATATAATAAACATTTATTATCTAAACTTATTTTATACAGTAGAATAGAAAAAAAAAAGTGCATTAGAAAAAAATGTGCATTAGTTTTGACTTAGTAGGTTTTATGATAAAAATGTCAAATAGAGAGTGGAGAGATTTAATATTAAAAATAAATTTACCAATTGATACTCAATATGCCGACTGTGGATAGATCCAACCAAACACAGACAACCTAAGCAATATTACCTTTCAATTCAAAACATTAAACTGAAACCTCACCAATATTAAATTTTAAGAACCTAACAAAAATACCGCTAGCGTTTAAAGTTTCCATGAAAACACCTAACTTGTATTCCACTTTCTCTTTTAAATTTTTGTAAATATTAAAATTGGGATAGTAGAAAAGTATACGCATAAAAATATAAAATTGCATAAAAATATAACATTATGTTTATTTTGATCCGAATAATAAACGGGTATTCAGAGAAATAATTAGAATTATTGGATATCTAAATTTGTTTGTCTCATATATATACTTTATTTTATCAACGACCTAATTTTAGTCATCCTTCCATAAATAATATACAATAGTAAAGTCAAGTAATTAATTCTATTGATTATATTACTTTTTAAGTTATTAATTATATTTATTATATAAAACTAATAATTAGTTACAACTAAGGTAATGTTTAATTGAGAGGAAGGAGAAGTATTTAAGTGGCACTTTATTAATATCTTGATGTTAGAATAGTGAGTGGTATTCTATTATGGATATTATATTAGACCTTTTGAGATCTTTGTTATTTCTCATTATAATATAATAAAACATTTATTATCTAAACTTATTTTATACAGTAGAATAGAAAAAAAAAGTGCATTAGAAAAAAATGTGCATTAGTTTTGACTTAGTAGGTTTTATGATAAAAATGTCAAATAGAGAGTGGAGAGATTTAATATTAAAAATAAATTTACCAATTGATACTCAATATGCCGACTGTGATAGATCCAACCAAACACAGACAACCTAAGCAATATTACCTTTCAATTCAAAACATTAAACTGAAACCTCACCAATATTAAATTTTAAGAACCTAACAAAAATACCGCTAGCGTTTAAAAGCTTCAACTTAACTCACAACCCAAATATACTCTCCAATTTTAATGTTTCCATGAAAACACCTAACTTGTACTCCACTTTCTCTTTTAAATTTTTGTAAATATTAAAATTGGGATAGTAGAAAAGTATACGTATAAACATATAAAATTGCATAAAAATATAACATTAGGTTTATTTCTGATCCGAATAAATAACGGGTATTCATAGAAATAATTAGATTAAATATTGGGTATCTAAATATGTTTGTCTCATATATATACTTTATTTATCAACGGCCTGATTTTACTCATCCTTCCATAAATAATATACAATAGTAAAGTCAAGTAATTAATTCTATTGATTATATTACTTTTTAAATTATTAATTATTATTTATTATATAAAACTAATAATTAGTTACAACTAAGGTAATGTTTAATTTGAGAGGAAGGAGAAGTATTTAAGTGGCACTTTATTAATATCTTGATGTTAGAATAGTGAGTGGTATTCTATTATGGATATTATATTAGACCTTTTGAGATCTTTGTTATTTCTCATTATAATATAATAAAACATTTATTATCTAAACTTATTTTATACAGTAGAATAGAAAAAAAAGTGCATTAGAAAAAAAATGTGCATTAGTTTTGACTTAGTAGGTTTTATGATAAAAATGTCAAATAGAGAGTGGAGAGATTTAATATTAAAAATAAATTTACCAATTGATACTCAATATGCCGACTGTGGATAGATCCAACCAAACACAGACAACCTAAGCAATATTACCTTTCAATTCAAAACATTAAACTGAAACCTCACCAATATTAATTTTAAGAACCTAACAAAAATACCGCTAGCGTTTAAAAGCTTTAACTTAACTCACAACCCAAATATACTCTCCAATTTTAACGTTTCCATGAAAACACCTAACTTGTATTCCACTTTCTCTTTTAAATTTTTGTAAATATTAAAATTGGATAGTAGAAAAGTATACGCATAAAAATATAAAATTGCATAAAAATATAACATTATGTTTATTTTGATCCGAATAATAAACGGGTATTCAGAGAAATAATTAGATTAATTATTGGATATCTAAATTTGTTTGTCTCATATATATACTTTATTTTATCAACGGCCTAATTTTAGTCATCCTTCCATAAATAATATACAATAGTAAAGTCAAGTAATTAATTCTATTGATTATATTACTTTTTAAGTTATTAATTATTATTTATTATATAAAACTAATAATTAGTTACAACTAAGGTAATGTTTAATTTGAGAGGAAGGAGAAGTATTTAAGTGGCACTTTATTAATATCTTGATGTTAGAATAGTGAGTGGTATTCTATTATGGATATTATATTAGACCTTTTGAGATCTTTGTTATTTCTCATTATAATATAATAAAACATTTATTATCTAAACTTATTTTATACAGTAGAATAGAAAAAAAAAGTGCATTAGAAAAAAAATGTGCATTAGTTTTGACTTAGTAGGTTTTATGATAAAAATGTCAAATAGAGAGTGGAGAGATTTAATATTAAAAATAAATTTACCAATTGATACTCAATATGCCGACTGTGAATAGATCCAACCAAACACAGACAACCTAAGCAATATTACCTTTCAATTCAAAACATTAAACTGAAACCTCACCAATATTAAATTTTAAGAACCTAACAAAAATACCGCTAGCGTTTAAAAGCTTCAACTTAACTCACAACCCAAATATACTCTCCAATTTTAATGTTTCCATGAAAACACCTAACTTGTACTCCACTTTCTCTTTTAAATTTTTGTAAATATTAAAATTGGGATAGTAGAAAAGTATACGCATAAACTATAAAATTGCATAAAAATATAACATTAGGTTTATTTCTGATCCGAATAATTAACGGGTATTCATAGAAATAATTAGATTAAATATTGGGTATCTAAATATTGTCTCATATATATAGATATATATATATTATATATAATATATATATATATATATATATATATATATATATATATATATATATATATATATATTATATATATATATATATATATATATTATTTTATCAACGGCCTGATTTTACTCATCCTTCCATAAATAATATACAATAGTAAAGTCAAGTAATTAATTCTATTGATTATATTACTTTTTAAATTATTAATTATTATTTATATATAAAAATAATAATTAGTTACAACTAAGGTAATGTTTAATTTGAGAGGAAGGAGAAGTATTTAAGTGGCACTTTATTAATATCTTGATGTTAGAATAGTGAGTGGTATTCTATTATGGATATCATATTAGACCTTTTGAGATCTTTGTTATTTCTCATTATAATATAATAAAACTTTATTATCTAAACTTATTTTATAGAGTAGAATAGAAAAAAAAGTGCATTAGAAAAAAAATGTGCATTAGTTTTGACTTAGTAGGTTTTATGATAAAAATGTCAAATAGAGAGTGGAGAGATTTAATATTAAAAATAAATTTACCAATTGATACTCAATATGCCGACTGTGGATAGATCCAACCAAACACAGACAACCTAAGCAATATTACCTTTCAATTCAAAACATTAAACTGAACCTCACCAATATTAAATTTTAAGAACCTAACAAAAATACCGCTAGCGTTTAAAAGCTTCAACTTAACTCACAACCCAAATATACTCTCCAATTTTAACGTTTCCATGAAAACACCTAACTTGTATTCCACTTTCTCTTTTAAATTTTGTAAATATTAAAATTGGGATAGTAGAAAAGTATACGCATAAAAATATAAAATTGCATAAAAATATAACATTATGTTTATTTTTGATCCGAATAATAAACGGGTATTCAGAGAAATAATTAGATTAATTATTGGATATCTAAATTTGTTTGTCTCATATATATACTTTATTTTATCAACGGCCTAATTTTAGTCATCCTTCCATAAATAATATACAATAGTAAAGTCAAGTAATTAATTCTATTGATTATATTACTTTTTAAGTTATTAATTATTATTTATTATATAGTAATGTTTGATTTGAGAGGAAGGAGAAGTATTTAAGTGGCACTTTATTAATATCTTGATGTTAGAATAGTGAGTGGTATTCTATTATGGATATATATTAGACCTTTTGAGATCTTTGTTATTTCTCATTATAATATAATAAAACCTTTATTATCTAAACTTATTTTATAGAGTAGAGTAGAAAAAAAAAAGTGCATTAGAAAAAAATGTGCATTAGTTTTGACTTAGTAGGTTTTATGATAAAAATGTCAAATAGAGAGTGGAGAGATTTATTATTAAAAATAAATTTACCAATTGATACTCAATATGCCGACTGTGAATAGATCCAACCAAACACAGACAACCTAAGCAATATTACCTTTCAATTCAAAACATTAAACTGAAACCTCACCAATATTAAATTTTAAGAACCTAACAAAAATACCGCTAGCGTTTAAAAGCTTCAACTTAACTCACAACCCAAATATACTCTCCAATTTTAACGTTTCCATGAAAACACCTAACTTGTATTCCACTTTCTCTTTTAAATTTTTGTAAATATTAAAATTGGGATAGTAGAAAAGTATACGCATAAAAATATAAAATTGCATAAAAATATAACATTATGTTTATTTTTGATCCGAATAATAAACGGGTATTCAGAGAAATAATTAGATTAATTATTGGATATCTAAATTTGTTTGTCTCATATATATACTTTATTTTATCAACGACCTAATTTTAGTCATCCTTCCATAAATAATGTACAATAGTAAAGTCAAGTAATTAATTCTATTGATTATATTACTTTTTAAGTTATTAATTATTATTTATTATATAAAACTAATAATTAGTTACAACTAAGGTAATGTTTAATTTGAGAGGAAGGAGAAGTATTTAAGTGGCACTTTATTAATATCTTGATGTTAGAATAGTGAGTGGTATTCTATTATGGATATTATATTAGACCTTTTGAGATCTTTGTTATTTCTCATTATAATATAATAAAACATTTATTATCTAAACTTATTTTATACAGTAGAATAGAAAAAAAAAGTGCATTAGAAAAAAAATGTGCATTAGTTTTGACTTAGTAGGTTTTATGATAAAAATGTCAAATAGAGAGTGGAGAGATTTAATATTAAAAATAAATTTACCAATTGATACTCAATATGCCGACTGTGAATAGATCCAACCAAACACAGACAACCTAAGCAATATTACCTTTCAATTCAAAACATTAAACTGAAACCTCACCAATATTAAATTTTAAGAACCTAACAAAAATACCGCTAGCGTTTAAAAGCTTCAACTTAACTCACAACCCAAATATACTCTCCAATTTTAATGTTTCCATGAAAACACCTAACTTGTACTCCACTTTCTCTTTTAAATTTTTGTAAATATTAAAATTGGGATAGTAGAAAAGTATACGCATAAACATATAAAATTGCATAAAAATATAACATTAGTTTATTTCTGATCCGAATAATAACGGGTATTCATAGAAATAATTAGATAAAATTGGGTATCTAAAATGTCTCATATATATATCTATAATATGTATATATCTATAT
The DNA here is from genome assembly GCF_024323335.1 of Lathyrus oleraceus. Classification (NCBI taxonomy): domain Eukaryota; kingdom Viridiplantae; phylum Streptophyta; class Magnoliopsida; order Fabales; family Fabaceae; genus Lathyrus; species Lathyrus oleraceus. The sequence goes on along the minus strand of NW_026113120.1, from coordinate 24,441 downwards.
ATTATATATATATATATATATATATATATATATATATATATATATATATATATATATATATATATATATATATATATATATATATATATATATATATATATATATATATATATATATATATATATATATATATATATATATATACTTATTTTATCAACCTAATTTAGTCATCCTTCCATAAATAATATACAATAGTAAAGTCAAGTAATTATTCTATTGATTATATTACTTTTTAAGTTATATATTATTATTTATTATATAAAACTAATAATTAGTTACAACTAAGGTAATGTTTAATTTGAGAGGAAGGAGAAGTATTTAAGTGGCACTTTATTAATATCTTGATGTTAGAATAGTGAGTGGTATTCTATTATGGATATCATATTAGACCTTTTGAGATCTTTGTTATTTCTCATTATAATATAGTAAAACCTTTATTATCTAAACTTATTTTATACAGTAGAATAGAAAAAAAAAGTGCATTAGAAAAAAAATGTGCATTAGTTTTGACTTAGTAGGTTTTATGATAAAAATGTCAAATAGAGAGTGGAGAGATTTAATATTAAAAATAAATTTACCAATTGATACTCAATATGCCGACTGTGGATAGATCCAACCAAACACAGACAACCTAAGCAATATTACCTTTCAATTCAAAACATTAAACTGAAACCTCACCAATATTAAATTTTAAGAACCTAACAAAAATACCGCTAGCGTTTAAAAGCTTCAACTTAACTCACAACCCAAATATACTCTCCAATTTTAACGTTTCCATGAAAACACCTAACTTGTATTCCACTTTCTCTTTTAAATTTTTGTAAATATTAAAATTGGGATAGTAGAAAAGTATACGCATAAAAATATAAAATTGCATAAAAATATAACATTATGTTTATTTTTGATCCGAATAATAAACGGGTATTCAGAGAAATAATTAGATTAATTATTGGATATCTAAATTGTTTGTCTCATATATATACTTTATTTTATCAACGGCCTAATTTTAGTCATCCTTCCATAAATAATATACAATAGTAAAGTCAAGTAATTAATTCTATTGATTATATTACTTTTTAAGTTATTAATTATTATTTATTATATAAAACTAATAATTAGTTACAACTAAGGTAATGTTTAATTTGAGAGGAAGGAGAAGTATTTAAGTGGCACTTTATTAATATCTTGATGTTAGAATAGTGAGTGGTATTCTATTATGGATATTATATTAGACCTTTTGAGATCTTTGTTATTTCTCATTATAATATAATAAAACATTTATTATCTAAACTTATTTTATACAGTAGAATAGAAAAAAAAAGTGCATTAGAAAAAAAATGTGCATTAGTTTTGACTTAGTAGGTTTTATGATAAAAATGTCAAATAGAGAGTGGAGAGATTTAATATTAAAAATAAATTTACCAATTGATACTCAATATGCCGACTGTGAATAGATCCAACCAAACACAGACAACCTAAGCAATATTACCTTTCAATTCAAAACATTAAACTGAAACCTCACCAATATTAAATTTAAGAACCTAACAAAAATACCGCTAGCGTTTAAAAGCTTCAACTTAACTCACAACCCAAATATACTCTCCAATTTTAACGTTTCCATGAAAACACCTAACTTGTATTCCACTTTCTCTTTTAAATTTTTGTAAATATTAAAATTGGGATAGTAGAAAAGTATACGCATAAACATATAAAATTGCATAAAAATATAACATTAGTTTATTTTTGATCCGAATAATAACGGGTATTCAGAGAAATAATTAGATTAATTATTGGATATCTAAATTTGTTTGTCTCTATATATATATATATTATATATTATATTATTTATCAACGACCTGATTTTACTCATCCTTCCATAAATAATATACAATAGTAAAGTCAAGTAATTAATTCTATTGATTATATTACTTTTTAAATTATTATTATTATTTATTATATAAAAATAATAATTAGTTACAACTAAGTTAATGTTTGATTTGAGAGGAAGGAGAAGTATTTAAGTGGCACTTTATTAATATCTTGATGTTAGAATAGTGAGTGGTATTCTATTATGGATATCATATTAGACCTTTTGAGATCTTTGTTATTTCTCATTATAATATATTAAAACCTTTATTATCTAAACTTATTTTATAGAGTAGAGTAGAAAAAAAAAGTGCATTTGAAAAAAATGTGCATTAGTTTTGACTTAGTAGGTTTTATGATAAAAATGTCAAATAGAGAGTGGAGAGATTTAATATTAAAAATAAATTTACCAATTGATACTCAATATGCCGACTGTGAATAGATCCAACCAAACACAGACAACCTAAGCAATATTACCTTTCAATTCAAAACATTAAACTGAAACCTCACCAATATTAAATTTTAAGAACCTAACAAAAATACCGCTAGCGTTTAAAAGCTTCAACTTAACTCACAACCCAAATATACTCTCCAATTTTAACGTTTCCATGAAAACACCTAACTTGTATTCCACTTTCTCTTTTAAATTTTTGTAAATATTAAAATTGGGATAGTAGAAAAGTATACGCATAAAAATATAAAATTGCATAAAAATATAACATTATGTTTATTTTTGATCCGAATAATAAACGGGTATTCAGAGAAATAATTAGATTAATTATTGGATATCTAAATTTGTTTGTCTCATATATATACTTTATTTTATCAACGGCCTAATTTTAGTCATCCTTCCATAAATAATATACAATAGTAAAGTCAAGTAATTAATTCTATTGATTATATTACTTTTTAAGTTATTAATTATTATTTATTATATAAAACTAATAATTAGTTACAACTAAGGTAATGTTTAATTTGAGAGGAAGGAGAAGTATTTAAGTGGCACTTTATTAATATCTTGATGTTAGAATAGTGAGTGGTATTCTATTATGGATATTATATTAGACCTTTTGAGATCTTTGTTATTTCTCATTATAATATAATAAAACATTTATTATCTAAACTTATTTTATACAGTAGAATAGAAAAAAAAGTGCATTAGAAAAAAAATGTGCATTAGTTTTGACTTAGTAGGTTTTATGATAAAAATGTCAAATAGAGAGTGGAGAGATTTAATATTAAAAATAAATTTACCAATTGATACTCAATATGCCGACTGTGAATAGATCCAACCAAACACAGACAACCTAAGCAATATTACCTTTCAATTCAAAACATTAAACTGAATCCTCACCAATATTAAATTTTAAGAACCTAACAAAATACCGCTAGCGTTTAATGTTTCCATGAAAACACCTAACTTGTACTCCACTTTCTCTTTTAAATTTTTGTAAATATTAAAATTGTGATCCGAATAATAAACGGGTATTCATAGAAATAATTAGATTAAATATGGGTATCTAAATATGTTTGTCTTATATATATATATACTTTATTTATCAACGACCTGATTTTACTCATCCTTCCATAAATAATATACAATAGTAAAGTCAAGTAATTAATTCTATTGATTATATTACTTTTTAAATTATTAATATTATTTATTATATAAAAATAATAATTAGTTACAACTAAGGTAATGTTTGATTTGAGAGGAAGGAGAAGTATTTAAGTGGCACTTTATTAATATCTTGATGTTAGAATAGTGAGTGGTATTCTATTATGGATATTATATTAGACCTTTTGAGATCTTTGTTATTTCTCATTATAATATAATAAAACATTTATTATCTAAACTTATTTTATACAGTAGAATAGAAAAAAAAAGTGCATTAGAAAAAAAATGTGCATTAGTTTTGACTTAGTAGGTTTTATGATAAAAATGTCAAATAGAGAGTGGAGAGATTTAATATTAAAAATAAATTTACCAATTGATACTCAATATGCCGACTGTGAATAGATCCAACCAAACACAGACAACCTAAGCAATATTACCTTTCAATTCAAAACATTAAACTGAAACCTCACCAATATTAAATTTTAAGAACCTAACAAAAATACCGCTAGCGTTTAAAAGCTTCAACTTAACTCACAACCCAAATATACTCTCCAATTTTAATGTTTCCATGAAAACACCTAACTTGTACTCCACTTTCTCTTTTAAATTTTTGTAAATATTAAAATTGGGATAGTAGAAAAGTATACGCATAAAAATATAAAATTGCATAAAAATATAACATTATGTTTATTTTTGATCCGAATAATAAACGGGTATTCAGAGAAATAATTAGATTAATTATTGGATATCTAAATTTGTTTGTCTCATATATATACTTTATTTTATCAACGGCCTAATTTTAGTCATCCTTCCATAAATAATATACAATAGTAAAGTCAAGTAATTAATTCTATTGATTATATTACTTTTTAAGTTATTAATTATTATTTATTATATAAAACTAATAATTAGTTACAACTAAGGTAATGTTTAATTTGAGAGGAAGGAGAAGTATTTAAGTGGCACTTTATTAATATCTTGATGTTAGAATAGTGAGTGGTATTCTATTATGGATATTATATTAGACCTTTTGAGATCTTTGTTATTTCTCATTATAATATAATAAAACATTTATTATCTAAACTTATTTTATACAGTAGAATAGAAAAAAAAAGTGCATTAGAAAAAAAATGTGCATTAGTTTTGACTTAGTAGGTTTTATGATAAAAATGTCAAATAGAGAGTGGAGAGATTTAATATTAAAAATAAATTTACCAATTGATACTCAATATGCCGACTGTGAATAGATCCAACCAAACACAGACAACCTAAGCAATATTACCTTTCAATTCAAAACATTAAACTGAAACCTCACCAATATTAAATTTTAAGAACCTAACAAAAATACCGCTAGCGTTTAAAAGCTTCAACTTAACTCACAACCCAAATATACTCTCCAATTTTAACGTTTCCATGAAAACACCTAACTTGTATTCCACTTTCTCTTTTAAATTTTTGTAAATATTAAAATTGGGATAGTAGAAAAGTATACGTATAAACATATAAAATTGCATAAAAATATAACATTAGGTTTATTTCTGATCCGAATAAATAACGGGTATTCATAGAAATAATTAGATTAAATATTGGGTATCTAAATATGTTTGTCTCATATATATACTTTATTTTATCAACGGCCTAATTTTAGTCATCCTTCCATAAATAATATACAATAGTAAAGTCAAGTAATTAATTCTATTGATTATATTACTTTTTAAGTTATTAATTATTATTTATTATATAAAACTAATAATTAGTTACAACTAAGGTAATGTTTAATTTGAGAGGAAGGAGAAGTATTTAAGTGGCACTTTATTAATATCTTGATGTTAGAATAGTGAGTGGTATTCTATTATGGATATTATATTAGACCTTTTGAGATCTTTGTTATTTCTCATTATAATATAATAAAACATTTATTATCTAAACTTATTTTATACAGTAGAATAGAAAAAAAAGTGCATTAGAAAAAAAATGTGCATTAGTTTTGACTTAGTAGGTTTTATGATAAAAATGTCAAATAGAGAGTGGAGAGATTTAATATTAAAAATAAATTTACCAATTGATACTCAATATGCCGACTGTGAATAGATCCAACCAAACACAGACAACCTAAGCAATATTACCTTTCAATTCAAAACATTAAACTGAAACCTCACCAATATTAAATTTTAAGAACCTAACAAAAATACCGCTAGCGTTTAAAAGCTTCAACTTAACTCACAACCCAAATATACTCTCCAATTTTAATGTTTCCATGAAAACACCTAACTTGTACTCCACTTTCTCTTTTTAATTTTTGTAAATATTAAAATTGGGATAGTAGAAAAGTATACGTATAAACATATAAAATTGCATAAAAATATAACATTAGGTTTATTTCTGATCCGAATAAATAACGGGTATTCATAGAAATAATTAGATTAAATATTGGGTATCTAATGTTTGTCTCATATATATATATATATATATATTATATATATATATATATATATATATATATATATATATATATATATATATATATATATATATATATATATATATATATATATATATATATATATATATATATATATATATATATATATACTTATTTTATCAACGGCCTGATTTTACTCATCCTTCCATAAATAATATACAATAGTAAAGTCAAGTAATTAATTCTATTGATTATATTACTTTTTAATTATTAATTATTATTTATTATATAAAATAATAATTAGTTACAACTAAGGTAATGTTTGATTTGAGAGGAAGGAGAAGTATTTAAGTGGCACTTTATTAATATCTTGATGTTAGAATAGTGAGTGGTATTCTATTATGGATATTATATTAGACCTTTTGAGATCATTGTTATTTCTCATTATAATAAAATAAAACCTTTATTATCTAAACTTATTTTATACAGTAGAATAGAAAAAAAAAGTGCATTAGAAAAAAAAGTGCATTAGTTTTGACTTAGTAGGTTTTATGATAAAAATGTCAAATAGAGAGTGGAGAGATTTAATATTAAAAATAAATTTACCAATTGATACTCAATATGCCGACTGTGAATAGATCCAACCAAACACAGACAACCTAAGCAATATTACCTTTCAATTCAAAACATTAAACTGAAACCTCACCAATATTAAATTTTAAGAACCTAACAAAAATACCGCTAGCGTTTAAAAGCTTCAACTTAACTCACAACCCAAATATACTCTCCAATTTTAATGTTTCCATGAAAACACCTAACTTGTACTCCACTTTCTCTTTTAAATTTTTGTAAATATTAAAATTGGGATAGTAGAAAAGTATACGTATAAACATATAAAATTGCATAAAAATATAACATTAGGTTTATTTCTGATCCGAATAAATAACGGGTATTCATAGAAATAATTAGATTAAATATTGGGTATCTAAATATGTTTGTCTCATATATATATATATATATATATATATATATATATATATATATATATATATATATATATATATATATATATATATATATATACTTTATTTTATCAACGACCTGATTTTACTCATCCTTCCATAAATAATATACAATAGTAAAGTCAAGTAACTAATTCTATTGATTATATTACTTTTTAAATTATTAATTATTATTTATTATATAAAAATAATAATTAGTTACAACTAAGTAATGTTTGATTTGAGAGGAAGGAGAAGTATTTAAGTGGCACTTTATTAATATCTTGATGTTAGAATAGTGAGTGGTATTCTATTATGGATATCATATTAGACCTTTTGAGATCTTTGTTATTTCTCATTATAATATAATAAAACCTTTATTATCTAAACTATTTTATACAGTAGAATAGAAAAAAAAGTGCATTAGAAAAAAATGTGCATTAGTTTTGACTTAGTAGGTTTTATGATAAAAATGTCAAATAGAGAGTGGAGAGATTTAATATTAAAAATAAATTTACCAATTGATACTCAATATGCCGACTGTGAATAGATCCAACCAAACACAGACAACCTAAGCAATATTACCTTTCAATTCAAAACATTAAACTGAAACCTCACCAATATTAAATTTTAAGAACCTAACAAAAATACCGCTAGCGTTTAAAAGCTTCAACTTAACTCACAACCCAAATATACTCTCCAATTTTAACGTTTCCATGAAAACACCTAACTTGTATTCCACTTTCTCTTTTAAATTTTTGTAAATATTAAAATTGGGATAGTAGAAAAGTATACGCATAAAATATAAAATTGCATAAAAATATAACATTATGTTTATTTTTGATCCGAATAATAAACGGGTATTCAGAGAAATAATTAGATTAATTATTGGATATCTAAATTTGTTTGTCTCATATATATACTTTATTTTATCAACGGCCTAATTTTAGTCATCCTTCCATAAATAATATACAATAGTAAAGTCAAGTAATTAATTCTATTGATTATATTACTTTTTAAGTTATTAATTATTATTTATTATATAAAACTAATAATTAGTTACAACTAAGGTAATGTTTAATTTGAGAGGAAGGAGAAGTATTTAAGTGGCACTTTATTAATATCTTGATGTTAGAATAGTGAGTGGTATTCTATTATGGATATTATATTAGACCTTTTGAGATCTTTGTTATTTCTCATTATAATATAATAAAACATTTATTATCTAAACTTATTTTATACAGTAGAATAGAAAAAAAAAGTGCATTAGAAAAAAAATGTGCATTAGTTTTGACTTAGTAGGTTTTATGATAAAAATGTCAAATAGAGAGTGGAGAGATTTAATATTAAAAATAAATTTACCAATTGATACTCAATATGCCGACTGTGAATAGATCCAACCAAACACAGACAACCTAAGCAATATTACCTTTCAATTCAAAACATTAAACTGAAACCTCACCAATATTAAATTTTAAGAACCTAACAAAAATACCGCTAGCGTTTAAAAGCTTCAACTTAACTCACAACCCAAATATACTCTCCAATTTTAACGTTTCCATGAAAACACCTAACTTGTATTCCACTTTCTCTTTTAAATTTTTGTAAATATTAAAATTGGGATAGTAGAAAAGTATACGCATAAAAATATAAAATTGCATAAAAATATAACATTATGTTTATTTTTGATCCGAATAATAAACGGGTATTCAGAGAAATAATTAGATTAATTATTGGATATCTAAATTTGTTTGTCTCATATATATACTTTATTTTATCAACGGCCTAATTTTAGTCATCCTTCCATAAATAATATACAATAGTAAAGTCAAGTAATTAATTCTATTGATTATATTACTTTTTAAGTTATTAATTATTATTTATTATATAAAACTAATAATTAGTTACAACTAAGGTAATGTTTAATTTGAGAGGAAGGAGAAGTATTTAAGTGGCACTTTATTAATATCTTGATGTTAGAATAGTGAGTGGTATTCTATTATGGATATTATATTAGACCTTTTGAGATCTTTGTTATTTCTCATTATAATATAATAAAACATTTATTATCTAAACTTATTTTATACAGTAGAATAGAAAAAAAAAGTGCATTAGAAAAAAAATGTGCATTAGTTTTGACTTAGTAGGTTTTATGATAAAAATGTCAAATAGAGAGTGGAGAGATTTAATATTAAAAATAAATTTACCAATTGATACTCAATATGCCGACTGTGAATAGATCCAACCAAACACAGACAACCTAAGCAATATTACCTTTCAATTCAAAACATTAAACTGAAACCTCACCAATATTAAATTTTAAGAACCTAACAAAAATACCGCTAGCGTTTAAAAGCTTCAACTTAACTCACAACCCAAATATACTCTCCAATTTTAACGTTTCCATGAAAACACCTAACTTGTATTCCACTTTCTCTTTTAAATTTTTGTAAATATTAAAATTGGGATAGTAGAAAAGTATACGCATAAAAATATAAAATTGCATAAAAATATAACATTATGTTTATTTTTGATCCGAATAATAAACGGGTATTCAGAGAAATAATTAGATTAATTATTGGATATCTAAATTTGTTTGTCTCATATATATACTTTATTTTATCAACGGCCTAATTTTAGTCATCCTTCCATAAATAATATACAATAGTAAAGTCAAGTAATTAATTCTATTGATTATATTACTTTTTAAGTTATTAATTATTATTTATTATATAAAACTAATAATTAGTTACAACTAAGGTAATGTTTAATTTGAGAGGAAGGAGAAGTATTTAAGTGGCACTTTATTAATATCTTGATGTTAGAATAGTGAGTGGTATTCTATTATGGATATTATATTAGACCTTTTGAGATCTTTGTTATTTCTCATTATAATATATAAAACATTTATTATCTAAACTTATTTTATACAGTAGAATAGAAAAAAAAAGTGCATTAGAAAAAAAATGTGCATTAGTTTTGACTTAGTAGGTTTTATGATAAAAATGTCAAATAGAGAGTGGAGAGATTTAATATTAAAAATAAATTTACCAATTGATACTCAATATGCCGACTGTGAATAGATCCAACCAAACACAGACAACCTAAGCAATATTACCTTTCAATTCAAAACATTAAACTGAAACCTCACCAATATTAAATTTTAAGAACCTAACAAAAATACCGCTAGCGTTTAAAAGCTTCAACTTAACTCACAACCCAAATATACTCTCCAATTTTAACGTTTCCATGAAAACACCTAACTTGTATTCCACTTTCTCTTTTAAATTTTTGTAAATATTAAAATTGGGATAGTAGAAAAGTATACGCATAAAAATATAAAATTGCATAAAAATATAACATTATGTTTATTTTTGATCCGAATAATAAACGGGTATTCAGAGAAATAATTAGATTAATTATTGGATATCTAAATTTGTTTGTCTCATATATATACTTTATTTTATCAACGGCCTAATTTTAGTCATCCTTCCATAAATAATATACAATAGTAAAGTCAAGTAATTAATTCTATTGATTATATTACTTTTTAAGTTATTAATTATTATTTATTATATAAAACTAATAATTAGTTACAACTAAGGTAATGTTTAATTTGAGAGGAAGGAGAAGTATTTAAGTGGCACTTTATTAATATCTTGATGTTAGAATAGTGAGTGGTATTCTATTATGGATATTATATTAGACCTTTTGAGATCTTTGTTATTTCTCATTATAATATAATAAAACATTTATTATCTAAACTTATTTTATACAGTAGAATAGAAAAAAAAAGTGCATTAGAAAAAAAATGTGCATTAGTTTTGACTTAGTAGGTTTTATGATAAAAATGTCAAATAGAGAGTGGAGAGATTTAATATTAAAAATAAATTTACCAATTGATACTCAATATGCCGACTGTGATAGATCCAACCAAACACAGACAACCTAAGCAATATTACCTTTCAATTCAAAACATTAAACTGAAACCTCACCAATATTAAATTTTAAGAACCTAACAAAAATACCGCTAGCGTTTAAAAGCTTCAACTTAACTCACAACCCAAATATACTCTCCAATTTTAACGTTTCCATGAAAACACCTAACTTGTATTCCACTTTCTCTTTTAAATTTTTGTAAATATTAAAATTGGGATAGTAGAAAAGTATACGCATAAAAATATAAAATTGCATAAAAATATAACATTATGTTTATTTTTGATCCGAATAATAAACGGGTATTCAGAGAAATAATTAGATTAATTATTGGATATCTAAATTTGTTTGTCTCATATATATACTTTATTTTATCAACGGCCTAATTTTAGTCATCCTTCCATAAATAATATACAATAGTAAAGTCAAGTAATTAATTCTATTGATTATATTACTTTTTAAGTTATTAATTATTATTTATTATATAAAACTAATAATTAGTTACAACTAAGGTAATGTTTAATTTGAGAGGAAGGAGAAGTATTTAAGTGGCACTTTATTAATATCTTGATGTTAGAATAGTGAGTGGTATTCTATTATGGATATTATATTAGACCTTTTGAGATCTTTGTTATTTCTCATTATAATATAATAAAACATTTATTATCTAAACTTATTTTATACAGTAGAATAGAAAAAAAAAGTGCATTAGAAAAAAAATGTGCATTAGTTTTGACTTAGTAGGTTTTATGATAAAAATGTCAAATAGAGAGTGGAGAGATTTAATATTAAAAATAAATTTACCAATTGATACTCAATATGCCGACTGTGATAGATCCAACCAAACACAGACAACCTAAGCAATATTACCTTTCAATTCAAAACATTAAACTGAAACCTCACCAATATTAAATTTTAAGAACCTAACAAAAATACCGCTAGCGTTTAAAAGCTTCAACTTAACTCACAACCCAAATATACTCTCCAATTTTAACGTTTCCATGAAAACACCTAACTTGTATTCCACTTTCTCTTTTAAATTTTTGTAAATATTAAAATTGGGATAGTAGAAAAGTATACGCATAAAAATATAAAATTGCATAAAAATATAACATTATGTTTATTTTTGATCCGAATAATAAACGGGTATTCAGAGAAATAATTAGATTAATTATTGGATATCTAAATTTGTTTGTCTCATATATATACTTTATTTTATCAACGGCCTAATTTTAGTCATCCTTCCATAAATAATATACAATAGTAAAGTCAAGTAATTAATTCTATTGATTATATTACTTTTTAAGTTATTAATTATTATTTATTATATAAAACTAATAATTAGTTACAACTAAGGTAATGTTTAATTTGAGAGGAAGGAGAAGTATTTAAGTGGCACTTTATTAATATCTTGATGTTAGAATAGTGAGTGGTATTCTATTATGGATATTATATTAGACCTTTTGAGATCTTTGTTATTTCTCATTATAATATAATAAAACATTTATTATCTAAACTTATTTTATACAGTAGAATAGAAAAAAAAAGTGCATTAGAAAAAAAATGTGCATTAGTTTTGACTTAGTAGGTTTTATGATAAAAATGTCAAATAGAGAGTGGAGAGATTTAATATTAAAAATAAATTTACCAATTGATACTCAATATGCCGACTGTGAATAGATCCAACCAAACACAGACAACCTAAGCAATATTACCTTTCAATTCAAAACATTAAACTGAAACCTCACCAATATTAAATTTTAAGAACCTAACAAAAATACCGCTAGCGTTTAAAAGCTTCAACTTAACTCACAACCCAAATATACTCTCCAATTTTAACGTTTCCATGAAAACACCTAACTTGTATTCCACTTTCTCTTTTAAATTTTTGTAAATATTAAAATTGGGATAGTAGAAAAGTATACGCATAAAAATATAAAATTGCATAAAAATATAACATTATGTTTATTTTTGATCCGAATAATAAACGGGTATTCAGAGAAATAATTAGATTAATTATTGGATATCTAAATTTGTTTGTCTCATATATATACTTTATTTTATCAACGGCCTAATTTTAGTCATCCTTCCATAAATAATATACAATAGTAAAGTCAAGTAATTAATTCTATTGATTATATTACTTTTTAAGTTATTAATTATTATTTATTATATAAAACTAATAATTAGTTACAACTAAGGTAATGTTTAATTTGAGAGGAAGGAGAAGTATTTAAGTGGCACTTTATTAATATCTTGATGTTAGAATAGTGAGTGGTATTCTATTATGGATATTATATTAGACCTTTTGAGATCTTTGTTATTTCTCATTATAATATAATAAAACATTTATTATCTAAACTTATTTTATACAGTAGAATAGAAAAAAAAAGTGCATTAGAAAAAAAATGTGCATTAGTTTTGACTTAGTAGGTTTTATGATAAAAATGTCAAATAGAGAGTGGAGAGATTTAATATTAAAAATAAATTTACCAATTGATACTCAATATGCCGACTGTGGATAGATCCAACCAAACACAGACAACCTAAGCAATATTACCTTTCAATTCAAAACATTAAACTGAAACCTCACCAATATTAAATTTTAAGAACCTAACAAAAATACCGCTAGCGTTTAAAAGCTTCAACTTAACTCACAACCCAAATATACTCTCCAATTTTAACGTTTCCATGAAAACACCTAACTTGTATTCCACTTTCTCTTTTAAATTTTTGTAAATATTAAAATTGGGATAGTAGAAAAGTATACGCATAAAAATATAAAATTGCATAAAAATATAACATTATGTTTATTTTTGATCCGAATAATAAACGGGTATTCAGAGAAATAATTAGATTAATTATTGGATATCTAAATTTGTTTGTCTCATATATATACTTTATTTTATCAACGGCCTAATTTTAGTCATCCTTCCATAAATAATATACAATAGTAAAGTCAAGTAATTAATTCTATTGATTATATTACTTTTTAAGTTATTAATTATTATTTATTATATAAAACTAATAATTAGTTACAACTAAGGTAATGTTTAATTTGAGAGGAAGGAGAAGTATTTAAGTGGCACTTTATTAATATCTTGATGTTAGAATAGTGAGTGGTATTCTATTATGGATATTATATTAGACCTTTTGAGATCTTTGTTATTTCTCATTATAATATAATAAAACATTTATTATCTAAACTTATTTTATACAGTAGAATAGAAAAAAAAAGTGCATTAGAAAAAAAATGTGCATTAGTTTTGACTTAGTAGGTTTTATGATAAAAATGTCAAATAGAGAGTGGAGAGATTTAATATTAAAAATAAATTTACCAATTGATACTCAATATGCCGACTGTGGATAGATCCAACCAAACACAGACAACCTAAGCAATATTACCTTTCAATTCAAAACATTAAACTGAAACCTCACCAATATTAAATTTTAAGAACCTAACAAAAATACCGCTAGCGTTTAAAAGCTTCAACTTAACTCACAACCCAAATATACTCTCCAATTTTAACGTTTCCATGAAAACACCTAACTTGTATTCCACTTTCTCTTTTAAATTTTTGTAAATATTAAAATTGGGATAGTAGAAAAGTATACGCATAAAAATATAAAATTGCATAAAAATATAACATTATGTTTATTTTGATCCGAATAATAAACGGGTATTCAGAGAAATAATTAGATTAATTATTGGATATCTAAATTTGTTTGTCTCATATATATACTTTATTTTATCAACGGCCTAATTTTAGTCATCCTTCCATAAATAATATACAATAGTAAAGTCAAGTAATTAATTCTATTGATTATATTACTTTTTAAGTTATTAATTATTATTTATTATATAAAACTAATAATTAGTTACAACTAAGGTAATGTTTAATTTGAGAGGAAGGAGAAGTATTTAAGTGGCACTTTATTAATATCTTGATGTTAGAATAGTGAGTGGTATTCTATTATGGATATTATATTAGACCTTTTGAGATCTTTGTTATTTCTCATTATAATATAATAAAACATTTATTATCTAAACTTATTTTATACAGTAGAATAGAAAAAAAAAGTGCATTAGAAAAAAAATGTGCATTAGTTTTGACTTAGTAGGTTTTATGATAAAAATGTCAAATAGAGAGTGGAGAGATTTAATATTAAAAATAAATTTACCAATTGATACTCAATATGCCGACTGTGGATAGATCCAACCAAACACAGACAACCTAAGCAATATTACCTTTCAATTCAAAACATTAAACTGAAACCTCACCAATATTAAATTTTAAGAACCTAACAAAAATACCGCTAGCGTTTAAAAGCTTCAACTTAACTCACAACCCAAATATACTCTCCAATTTTAACGTTTCCATGAAAACACCTAACTTGTATTCCACTTTCTCTTTTAAATTTTTGTAAATATTAAAATTGGGATAGTAGAAAAGTATACGCATAAAAATATAAAATTGCATAAAAATATAACATTATGTTTATTTTTGATCCGAATAATAAACGGGTATTCAGAGAAATAATTAGATTAATTATTGGATATCTAAATTTGTTTGTCTCATATATATACTTTATTTTATCAACGGCCTAATTTTAGTCATCCTTCCATAAATAATATACAATAGTAAAGTCAAGTAATTAATTCTATTGATTATATTACTTTTTAAGTTATTAATTATTATTTATTATATAAAACTAATAATTAGTTACAACTAAGGTAATGTTTAATTTGAGAGGAAGGAGAAGTATTTAAGTGGCACTTTATTAATATCTTGATGTTAGAATAGTGAGTGGTATTCTATTATGGATATTATATTAGACCTTTTGAGATCTTTGTTATTTCTCATTATAATATAATAAAACATTTATTATCTAAACTTATTTTATACAGTAGAATAGAAAAAAAAAGTGCATTAGAAAAAAAATGTGCATTAGTTTTGACTTAGTAGGTTTTATGATAAAAATGTCAAATAGAGAGTGGAGAGATTTAATATTAAAAATAAATTTACCAATTGATACTCAATATGCCGACTGTGAATAGATCCAACCAAACACAGACAACCTAAGCAATATTACCTTTCAATTCAAAACATTAAACTGAAACCTCACCAATATTAAATTTTAAGAACCTAACAAAAATACCGCTAGCGTTTAAAAGCTTCAACTTAACTCACAACCCAAATATACTCTCCAATTTTAACGTTTCCATGAAAACACCTAACTTGTATTCCACTTTCTCTTTTAAATTTTTGTAAATATTAAAATTGGGATAGTAGAAAAGTATACGCATAAAAATATAAAATTGCATAAAAATATAACATTATGTTTATTTTTGATCCGAATAATAAACGGGTATTCAGAGAAATAATTAGATTAATTATTGGATATCTAAATTTGTTTGTCTCATATATATACTTTATTTTATCAACGGCCTAATTTTAGTCATCCTTCCATAAATAATATACAATAGTAAAGTCAAGTAATTAATTCTATTGATTATATTACTTTTTAAGTTATTAATTATTATTTATTATATAAAACTAATAATTAGTTACAACTAAGGTAATGTTTAATTTGAGAGGAAGGAGAAGTATTTAAGTGGCACTTTATTAATATCTTGATGTTAGAATAGTGAGTGGTATTCTATTATGGATATTATATTAGACCTTTTGAGATCTTTGTTATTTCTCATTATAATATAATAAAACATTTATTATCTAAACTTATTTTATACAGTAGAATAGAAAAAAAAGTGCATTAGAAAAAAAATGTGCATTAGTTTTGACTTAGTAGGTTTTATGATAAAAATGTCAAATAGAGAGTGGAGAGATTTAATATTAAAAATAAATTTACCAATTGATACTCAATATGCCGACTGTGAATAGATCCAACCAAACACAGACAACCTAAGCAATATTACCTTTCAATTCAAAACATTAAACTGAAACCTCACCAATATTAAATTTTAAGAACCTAACAAAAATACCGCTAGCGTTTAAAAGCTTCAACTTAACTCACAACCCAAATATACTCTCCAATTTTAACGTTTCCATGAAAACACCTAACTTGTATTCCACTTTCTCTTTTAAATTTTTGTAAATATTAAAATTGGGATAGTAGAAAAGTATACGCATAAAAATATAAAATTGCATAAAAATATAACATTATGTTTATTTTTGATCCGAATAATAAACGGGTATTCAGAGAAATAATTAGATTAATTATTGGATATCTAAATTTGTTTGTCTCATATATATACTTTATTTTATCAACGGCCTAATTTTAGTCATCCTTCCATAAATAATATACAATAGTAAAGTCAAGTAATTAATTCTATTGATTATATTACTTTTTAAGTTATTAATTATTATTTATTATATAAAACTAATAATTAGTTACAACTAAGGTAATGTTTAATTTGAGAGGAAGGAGAAGTATTTAAGTGGCACTTTATTAATATCTTGATGTTAGAATAGTGAGTGGTATTCTATTATGGATATTATATTAGACCTTTTGAGATCTTTGTTATTTCTCATTATAATATAATAAAACATTTATTATCTAAACTTATTTTATACAGTAGAATAGAAAAAAAAAGTGCATTAGAAAAAAATGTGCATTAGTTTTGACTTAGTAGGTTTTATGATAAAAATGTCAAATAGAGAGTGGAGAGATTTAATATTAAAAATAAATTTACCAATTGATACTCAATATGCCGACTGTGGATAGATCCAACCAAACACAGACAACCTAAGCAATATTACCTTTCAATTCAAAACATTAAACTGAAACCTCACCAATATTAAATTTTAAGAACCTAACAAAAATACCGCTAGCGTTTAAAAGCTTCAACTTAACTCACAACCCAAATATACTCTCCAATTTTAACGTTTCCATGAAAACACCTAACTTGTACTCCACTTTCTCTTTTAAATTTTTGTAAATATTAAAATTGGGATAGTAGAAAAGTATACGCATAAACATATAAAATTGCATAAAAATATAACATTAGGTTTATTTCTGATCCGAATAATAACGGGTATTCAGAAATAATTAGATTAAATATTGGGTATCTAAATATGTTTGTCTCATATATATATATATATATATATATATATCTATATATATATATATATATATATATATATATATTATACTTTATCAACGCCTGATTTTACTCATCCTTCCATAAATAATATACAATAGTAAAGTCAAGTAATTAATTCTATTGATTATATTACTTTTTAAATTATAATTATTATTTATTATATAAAAATAATAATTAGTTACAACTAAGGTAATGTTTGATTTGAGAGGAAGGAGAAGTATTTAAGTGGCACTTTATTAATATCTTGATGTTAGAATAGTGAGTGGTATTCTATTATGGATATCATATTAGACCTTTTGAGATCTTTGTTATTTCTCATTATAATATATAAAACCTTTATTATCTAAACTTATTTTATACAGTAGAATAGAAAAAAAAAAGTGCATTAGAAAAAAAATGTGCATTAGTTTTGACTTAGTAGGTTTTATGATAAAAATGTCAAATAGAGAGTGGAGAGATTTAATATTAAAAATAAATTTACCAATTGATACTCAATATGCCGACTGTGAATAGATCCAACCAAACACAGACAACCTAAGCAATATTACCTTTCAATTCAAAACATTAAACTGAAACCTCACCAATATTAAATTTTAAGAACCTAACAAAAATACCGCTAGCGTTTAAAAGCTTCAACTTAACTCACAACCCAAATATACTCTCCAATTTTAACGTTTCCATGAAAACACCTAACTTGTATTCCACTTTCTCTTTTAAATTTTTGTAAATATTAAAATTGGGATAGTAGAAAAGTATACGCATAAAAATATAAAATTGCATAAAAATATAACATTATGTTATTTTTGATCCGAATAATAAACGGGTATTCAGAGAAATAATTAGATTAATTATTGGATATCTAAATTTGTTTGTCTCATATATATACTTTTTTTATCAACGGCCTAATTTTAGTCATCCTTCCATAAATAATATACAATAGTAAAGTCAAGTAATTAATTCTATTGATTATATTACTTTTTAAGTTATTAATTATTATTTATTATATAAACTAATAATTAGTTACAACTAAGGTAATGTTTAATTTGAGAGGAAGGAGAAGTATTTAAGTGGCACTTTATTAATATCTTGATGTTAGAATAGTGAGTGGTATTCTATTATGGATATTATATTAGACCTTTTGAGATCTTTGTTATTTCTCATTATAATATAATAAAACATTTATTATCTAAACTTATTTTATACAGTAGAATAGAAAAAAAAAGTGCATTAGAAAAAAAATGTGCATTAGTTTTGACTTAGTAGGTTTTATGATAAAAATGTCAAATAGAGAGTGGAGAGATTTAATATTAAAAATAAATTTACCAATTGATACTCAATATGCCGACTGTGAATAGATCCAACCAAACACAGACAACCTAAGCAATATTACCTTTCAATTCAAAACATTAAACTGAAACCTCACCAATATTAAATTTTAAGAACCTAACAAAAATACCGCTAGCGTTTAAAAGCTTCAACTTAACTCACAACCCAAATATACTCTCCAATTTTAACGTTTCCATGAAAACACCTAACTTGTATTCCACTTTCTCTTTTAAATTTTTGTAAATATTAAAATTGGGATAGTAGAAAAGTATACGCATAAAAATATAAAATTGCATAAAATATAACATTATGTTTATTTTGATCCGAATAATAAACGGGTATTCAGAGAAATAATTAGATTAATTATTGGATATCTAAATTTGTTTGTCTCATATATATACTTATTTTATCAACGGCCTAATTTTAGTCATCCTTCCATAAATAATACAATAGTAAAGTCAAGTAATTAATTCTATTGATTATATTACTTTTTAAGTTATTAATTATTATTTATTATATAAAACTAATAATTAGTTACAACTAAGGTAATGTTTAATTTGAGAGGAAGGAGAAGTATTTAAGTGGCACTTTATTAATATCTTGATGTTAGAATAGTGAGTGGTATTCTATTATGGATATTATATTAGACCTTTTGAGATCTTTGTTATTTCTCATTATAATATAATAAAACATTTATTATCTAAACTTATTTTATACAGTAGAATAGAAAAAAAAAGTGCATTAGAAAAAAAATGTGCATTAGTTTTGACTTAGTAGGTTTTATGATAAAAATGTCAAATAGAGAGTGGAGAGATTTAATATTAAAAATAAATTTACCAATTGATACTCAATATGCCGACTGTGAATAGATCCAACCAAACACAGACAACCTAAGCAATATTACCTTTCAATTCAAAACATTAAACTGAAACCTCACCAATATTAAATTTTAAGAACCTAACAAAAATACCGCTAGCGTTTAAAAGCTTCAACTTAACTCACAACCCAAATATACTCTCCAATTTTAATGTTTCCATGAAAACACCTAACTTGTACTCCACTTTCTCTTTTAAATTTTTGTAAATATTAAAATTGGGATAGTAGAAAAGTATACGCATAAAAATAAAAATTGCATAAAAATATAACATTAGGTTTATTTTGATCCGAATAATAACGGGTATTCATAGAAATAATTAGATTAATATTGGGTATCTAAATTGTTTGTCTCATATATATATATATATATATATATATATATATATATAGATATATCTATTATATATATATATTATATATCTATATATATATATATATATATATATATATATACTTTATTTTATCAACGACCTGATTTTACTCATCTTCCATAAATAATATAAATAGTAAAGTCAAGTAATTAATTCTATTGATTATATT
The DNA here is from genome assembly GCF_024323335.1 of Lathyrus oleraceus. NCBI lineage: Eukaryota > Viridiplantae > Streptophyta > Magnoliopsida > Fabales > Fabaceae > Lathyrus > Lathyrus oleraceus. The sequence continues at coordinate 3,730 of NW_026113120.1, read as the reverse complement.
ACTTTTAAATTATTAATTATTATTTATTATATAAAAATAATAATTAGTTACAACTAAGGTATGTTTGATTTGAGAGGAAGGAGAAGTATTTAAGTGGCACTTTATTAATATCTTGATGTTAGAATAGTGAGTGGTATTCTATTATGGATATCATATTAGACCTTTTGAGATCTTTGATTTCTCATTAATATAGTAAAACCTTTATTATCTAAACTTTTATACAGTAGATAGAAAAAAAAAAGTGCATTAGAAAAAAAATGTGCATTAGTTTTGACTTAGTAGGTTTTATGATAAAAATGTCAAATAGAGAGTGGAGAGATTTAATATTAAAAATAAATTACCAATTGATACTCAATATGCCGACTGTGAATAGATCCAACCAAACACAGACAACCTAAGCAATATTACCTTTCAATTCAAAACATTAAACTGAAACCTCACCAATATTAAATTTTAAGAACCTAACAAAAATACCGCTAGCGTTTAAAAGCTTCAACTTAACTCACAACCCAAATATACTCTCCAATTTTAACGTTTCCATGAAAACACCTAACTTGTATTCCACTTTCTCTTTTAATTTTTGTAAATATTAAATTGGGATAGTAGAAAAGTATACGCATAAAAATATAAAATTGCATAAAATATAACATTATGTTTATTTTGATCCGAATAATAAACGGGTATTCAGAGAAATAATTAGATTAATTATTGGATATCTAAATTTGTTTGTCTTATATATACTTTATTTTATCAACGGCTAATTTTAGTCATCCTTCCATAAATAATATACAATAGTAAAGTCAAGTAATTAATTCTATTGATTATATTACTTTTTAAGTTATTAATTATTATTATTATATAAAACTAATAATTAGTTACAACTAAGGTAATGTTTAATTGAGAGGAAGGAGAAGTATTTAAGTGGCACTTTATTAATATCTTGATGTTAGAATAGTGAGTGGTATTCTATTATGGATATTATATTAGACCTTTTGAGATCTTTGTTATTTCTCATTATAATATAATAAAACATTTATTATCTAAACTTATTTTATACAGTAGAATAGAAAAAAAAAGTGCATTAGAAAAAAAATGTGCATTAGTTTTGACTTAGTAGGTTTTATGATAAAAATGTCAAATAGAGAGTGGAGAGATTTAATATTAAAAATAAATTTACCAATTGATACTCAATATGCCGACTGTGAATAGATCCAACCAAACACAGACAACCTAAGCAATATTACCTTTCAATTCAAAACATTAAACTGAAACCTCACCAATATTAAATTTTAAGAACCTAACAAAAATACCGCTAGCGTTTAAAAGCTTCAACTTAACTCACAACCCAAATATACTCTCCAATTTTAACGTTTCCATGAAAACACCTAACTTGTATTCCACTTTCTCTTTTAAATTTTTGTAAATATTAAAATTGGGATAGTAGAAAAGTATACGCATAAAAATATAAAATTGCATAAAAATATAACATTATGTTTATTTTGATCCGAATAATAAACGGGTATTCAGAGAAATAATTAGATTAATTATTGGATATCTAAATTGTTTGTCTCATATATATACTTTATTTTATCAACGCCTGATTTTACTCATCCTTCCATAAATAATATACAATAGTAAAGTCAAGTAATTAATTCTATTGATTATATATTTTAAATTATTAATTATTATTTATTATATAAAAATAATAATTAGTTACAACTAAGGTAATGTTTGATTTGAGAGGAAGGAGAAGTATTTAAGTGGCACTTTATTAATATCTTGATGTTAGAATAGTGAGTGGTATTCTATTATGGATATCATATTAGACCTTTTGAGATCTTTGTTATTTCTCATTATAATATAATAAAACATTTATTATCTAAACTTATTTTATACAGTAGAATAGAAAAAAAAGTGCATTAGAAAAAAAATGTGCATTAGTTTTGACTTAGTAGGTTTTATGATAAAAATGTCAAATAGAGAGTGGAGAGATTTAATATTAAAAATAAATTACCAATTGATACTCAATATGCCGACTGTGAATAGATCCAACCAAACACAGACAACCTAAGCAATATTACCTTTCAATTCAAAACATTAAACTAACCTCACCAATATTAAATTTTAAGAACCTAACAAAAATACCGCTAGCGTTTAAGTTTCCATGAAAACACCTAACTTGTACTCCACTTTCTCTTTTAAATTTTTGTAAATATTAAAATTGTGATTGAATAAATAAACGGGTTTTCATAGAAATAATTAGATTAAATATTGGGTATCTAAATATGTTTGTCTTATATATATATATACTTTATTTTATCGACGACTGATTTTACTCATCCTTCGATAAATAATATACAATAGTAAAGTCAAGTAATTAATTCTATTGATTATATTACTTTTAAATTATTAATATTATTTATTATATAAAAATAATAATTAGTTACAACTAAGTTAATGTTTGATTTGAGAGGAAGGAGAAGTATTAAGTGGCACTTTATTAATATCTTGATGTTAGAATAGTGAGTGGTATTCTATTATGGATATTATATTAGACCTTTTGAGATCTTTGTTATTTCTCATTATAATATAAAAAACATTTATTATCTAAACTTATTTTATACAGAGAATAGAAAAAAAAAAAAAGTGCATTAGAAAAAAAAGTGCATTAGTTTTGACTTAGTAGGTTTTTTGATAAAAATGTCAAATAGAGAGTGGAGAGATTTAATATTAAAAATAAATTTACCAATTGATACTCAATATGCCGACTGTGAATAGATCCAACCAAACACAGACAACCTAAGCAATATTACCTTTCAATTCAAACATTAAACTGAAACCTCACCAATATTAAATTTTAAGAACCTAACAAAAATACCGCTAGCGTTTAAAAGCTTCAACTTAACTCACAACCCAAATATACTCTCCAATTTTAATGTTTCCATGAAAACACCTAACTTGTACTCCACTTTCTCTTTTAAATTTTTGTAAATATTAAATTGGGATAGTAGAAAAGTATACGCATAAACATATAAAATTGCATAAAAATATAACATTAGGTTTATTTTGATCCGAATAATTAACGGGTATTCATAGAAATAATTAGATTAAATATTGGTATCTAAATTGGTTGTCTCATATCTAATATATATACTTTATTTATCAACGGCCTGATTTTCTCATCCTTCCATAAATATTACAATAGTAAAGTCAAGTAATTAATTCTATTGATTATATTACTTTTAAATTATTAATTATTATTTATTATATAAAAATAATAATTAGTTACAACTAAGGTAATGTTTGATTTGAGAGGAAGGAGAAGTATTTAAGTGGCACTTTATTAATATCTTGATGTTAGAATAGTGAGTGGTATTCTATTATGGATATTATATTAGACCTTTTGAGATCTTTGTTATTTCTCATTATAATATAATAAAACCTTATTATCTAAACTTATTTTATACAGTAGAATAGAAAAAAAAAGTGCATTAGAAAAAAAATGTGCATTAGTTTTGACTTAGTAGGTTTTATGATAAAAATGTCAAATAGAGAGTGGAGAGATTAATATTAAAAATAAATTTACCAATTGATACTCAATATGCCGACTGTGAATAGATCCAACCAAACACAGACAACCTAAGCAATATTACCTTTCAATTCAAAACATTAAACTGAAACCTCACCAATATTAAATTTTAAGAACCTAACAAAAATACCGCTAGCGTTT